>NC_135691.1:7831557-8056000 GCF_964276395.1 Gasterosteus aculeatus
CCAGTAGCAACCCCTTTTCGTATTCACGAGATAACACCTTGATTCAATATCTGTTGCTGTGATGTTTCATCATCCACGCAAGCTGTCGTGTGTGTGATGTGTGTGTGTGTGTGTGTGTGTGTGTGCGCGCTTGTGTACGTGCATGTGTGAGTAAGAGCATCTATAGAAACGTTTTTCGCCATCGACTGGTAATATATATTTTTTTTGAACAACATATATTATAAATATTCTTCAGAATAGTAGAAAGACAACATCCAACGTAAATTTTTCAATTTTATGTATTTGTGTCCATGGATTTCTCCTATAATTACCGCATTAGCTGCACTAGATAATGCCTCATTTAATTATTTAAACATCGGACGTTAGCACCTCCAACATGTCGAAAGGAGTCAGTTGAGGTGGTTTCGACATCTCAGTAGGATGCCTCCTGGTCAGCCCCTGCTGGAGGTGTTTTGGCAGTCCCAGGTATATATAGATTATATCTCCCAGCTGGACCGGTAACCTTCAGGATGAGCTGGGAAATGTTGCGTGTGAGAGGGCAGTCTGGGTCGATCTGCTGGGTGCTGCTGTGGATTCATCGGCTGTTCAGATTTCTGTTCTGCCAGATGCTTAATAAGTATAATTACTCTTTAGCGTACCTTTCAGAAAGCTGCAATGTCAGCTGAGGAAGTTTCATGGCAATGTATATTATTTAAATTAACCTGCAGTGTCTCCCCAAAATAAACTCGATCTGTGAACTGTCATGTTTATTGTACGTGTACATGATGCATCTGCACTGCTATTTGTTTGTGTGTGTGTGTGTGTGTGTGTGTGTGTGTGTGTGTGTGTGTGTGTGTGTGTGTGTGTGTGTGTGTGTGTGTGTGTGTGTGTGTGTGTGTGTGTGTGTGTGTGTGTGTGCGTGTTACGGAGGTCTGAGGCAGTGTGACATGAGCTGACGTCTATGTGTGGGAGTGGGTTCCCTCCTGTGCTCCTCAGGTCTTTCAGCAGACCAGCCAAGCAGCAGAAGACAGGACAACAGCAGTGGAACAACAACAACAACAATATAAATCAATGAAGTCTCCTGACCTCATCTGATTATTCACTGCTGAAGTACACTGCAGCTATTCTCTACCATTTATGCTCAACTCTCACGAAATCCGTCGGTGAGTGTTTTTTTTAAATATATATTTTTAAGAAAGACTGGATCTACCCCCGCCCCCCCCCACCATCACCTTTATTTCTTATTTCCTCCTGCTCTTTTTACCTTCAGTGTATCGAAATGATAATTTTTCTACTCAATCTTATTTAAACTATTTTAGTCCTTTCATCCAGAGGCGACAACAAGTTCTATCAGCAAGTTATTTTAATCTTATCATCATCATCTTCATCGTCCTCATTCCTCATTCCTGTCGACATACAGCTTGTACAAACATCAAGGTACTGCACAAACGTTATTAACATTTCTGCAGTAGAGATGATTTTGGCTACATGACTTCCTTTCGGTGCGCATGTTTGAACTATTTTTTCTTTTTGGGTTGTTGTTGAACTCGTTGCCTTCTACATGGTCCACAATGTCTCTGAGCGTCACATTTTAGAATAAATCTGCCGATGCAGCTCTTCCTGGATCCTGGTGGCCACTTCTCTCTAACTGTCCCTCTTTGGCCAGACAGGTTTTAGTTGGCCGAGGCAGATGTATTGTACTTCTGTGGTATTGATTTCCTTTTCTCCTTTCCTCCCTTTTCCAATTTCTACTTTCCACCTAACTTGATCAAATGACTGTGGCTTTGTGAAGGGGACACTTAAAAAAAGGGGGGCAAGCGCTCTTATGTAGACTCATCTCTCCTTCACCTCTGCCCGAATGACAGCAAATACACGGAGGGAAAAAGCTCGTATTGACCCAGAATCTTGTTCTCTAAAACTCTTCTGCTCCCGTCTTACCCAGATGACAATAGGTTTCCTGAGGCGGCGCGCGTCCTCCTGACCTGGCTGGAACGAGGTGAAGTCAACCGCGCGAACGCCAACAACTTGTACTCCGTGATCCGATCGTCTCAACGGCCACATCCGCAGGCCGACGGGCGAGAAGAGAGGTGGAGGAGGCCAAAGAGAAGTTCACTTTCCTATTTCTCTAAGTGAGCCTTTTAAAACAAACTGTTTTACGTAGCAAAGAAAAAATGCAATATTGTTAGATTTTAAAAGGTGCAATGAAATAGCAGTATAATAATATGAAAACCTGTATTAAGAGATAAATAGATTTGAGTGGGCCAAGCCTTTCGGGAATAAAATAAAAGGATCTTTTTATATCAAGTAAAGCGATATAGCATTTTATCATACCTCCATTATATTGCTGGCCATGAACACCATAACCGTTTGTACACAATTCAGAAAGGTTGCTGCTTTTGTTTGTTGTAATTAAATCCAAACTGTGAAACAAAATATGCGTTCACGCGGAAAACCAGTAAAAAACTAAAAAACAGTGAGTTCACAGGTTAAGGAGAATGCGGGCTTATTGAGGGTGTCCTACTCAATCACACATACAGGCTCACAGTAAACAATTTATGAAAGTAGCCCTCCATCGTAGAATTTACGATTCGGGGATTCCCATGACCCTCTGTAGTCTGCAGCTGAATCACAGGTCACAGTACACAGCATATCAAACGCACCTAGAGAGAAATATCAGGACACAAATACGCTACAACCCACGTAAAACTAAACTAGCCACCTTCTTCCCATCTAGAAATGTCTCTTAGAAGTCAGGTCATTTTTATGTATTAAGTATTTTCTCAATCACTAGATATCATCCACATCCAACAGAATAACCCAAACACACCCTGATTTCTATTGAATTTGTCTTATGATTGTTGCACTACCAAAAGTCAAGGCTGAGGTTTGCACCCTGTGAGGTAGTTTTACACCCGAAACCTGTGAACAAAAGACTGATGCTTGTTTACTGGGCCCTGCTTTTATCAGACTGCCATCCAAGGACCCCTTTTTTAGGCATTATCACTTCTGTCACCTTGAGGAGAATCACCTCTAATAAAAAGCTCCTGACATTGTCCCTCTATATTTCCCAAACTTTGTCTGCAACACAGTAATATTCATGACATAATTTATTCATGACTCCGGTTGATCCATCGTCTGTCATTTCCGTTACCAGGATGTGGCTGTAGATAGCTAGTGGGTACAACAAAAGAGCTATTATTTTCCGGTTTTGGATGCGGAATATCCGACTTCCTTTTCCAAGCCTTCATTTTCCCAGAAGATCATACTGTGTGGCATATCGAACTTCACAGTAACAAACACTGATGGTGTTTTAATTCCGCTACGTTATGAAATCAACCTTTACTTCATAATGTGCCTTTCGGTTTTTTTAATAGAATGCCAACAATACATTACAACTTGT
The DNA here is from genome assembly GCF_964276395.1 of Gasterosteus aculeatus. Classification (NCBI taxonomy): domain Eukaryota; kingdom Metazoa; phylum Chordata; class Actinopteri; order Perciformes; family Gasterosteidae; genus Gasterosteus; species Gasterosteus aculeatus. The sequence continues at coordinate 7,834,937 of NC_135691.1, forward strand.
GTTCAGCTATTTACACACACGTGTCTAGGGTCAGGCCCCTCTGTTGCAAATACTACATTTGTGAAGAAGTGGCAAATAATCTTTACCTCAGCTATAGCGATAGCGCAGCATTGACGCTGTGCCTCTTTGCCCGGCATACAGTCCTTCTTCATCACCACTGCGTAATCCCACGTTCATTCACGTGTGAATACTTTGCTTTGTGTCACCAGATTATCACCCTTCACAACCCGCAACAACTTAAAACAACACAGTCACTCTTTTAATAGTTTTCAGGGAAGAAAGTAACTAATACGATTCACAAATTCTTAGTCAAGTCAGTCAACCGGATTGCGTGTAAATTTACGTTGATGTTTTGGAGCTTCGGGGAGCTGTAAGGAGTGCGAGACCATCTGGCCAGTGAACAAATCAAATCAACAGTGTTTTTGTGTAATTATTCTAATCACCAGCTAGTGTAGACACAGGTCCGCACTCCATGGTGGGTTGCTATTAAAACATGAATGTAATCAAGAATGTAATGGACAAGTTTAGAAGATTAATTAACACTTTGGGACACTTCAGTTTCCCTTGTGAGTATTTACAAAGTCTCTGTCGACTTCATGTCGAGATCATGTTTGCAAAGACCGACCAGCAGGGTATGGATATAAGTAAATAACACTCTAATTTAAACTAACATTGGTTTATATTGATTGTAACAACCTCCTGCCACCATTTTCCTTTCGTATTTCAGACTGTGCTGTAGACAGAGACAGATATCCTCCTGCTGGGAAAATCTATGAAATAAACGGATACCGGAAAATGTGAGAGAAAAAAAACAAACTATATATAGTAATACTGTAATATAAATAGCCTTCACATAAATTGTCCTAATTTCAATGTTGGACTACTTTCAGTGCCTCACATTACAACAGTACCATATTGATAGATACAAACATTTTTATCTTTTTAAATGATACATTTAATGATAAAAATAACATTTACTGTATGTAATTTTGGAAAGAAAGCAGTATATTGTTCACCATTCTCTATTGACAAATGAAACCGTAACCAAGTAACCCAGGAATAAATGTATTACTAATATCGACACCCACTGTCATTCACACACACACTGACACGCACACATTTGGTTTAATTGTAGAAGGCAATATACAGCCATGACATAAAGTGGGCGCCTTGGATGGAAATGGTAATATCAATACACCTTAATCGAGCCCACAGCTGACGCAGTTCTAACCCTGAACATATCAACAGTAGTCAGGATGCCGTAGTGATGGTGGCATGATGCATGGGGCTCTAGAGAAAGCCCGTTGTATATTGTTATTGTATTGATGCAGGGAATCTATTCAGATGAAATGCTGAGTTCACTGTATCCCGCTCTAGTTTAACAAGATAGCTTCCAAAGTAGCACAATCGACTCTTCAGAGAAGGAAAGAAAGCAGCTAGTCAGCAAAGAAGAAACCATTGCAAATAGTTTATCTAGGCGCCTTTCTGAATGCAAGTGTGTGGTTAGCTACACAATAACTCAACATCAGTTCTTACTTTAGTTTTGCTACTAAAGTAAGTTAGGACATAAGTCGGCATGACTCCATGTTTTTTTTTACTCACATTGGCATTTCCACCCCGCAGGTTCTGCTAAATAATCAATAAAAATAAAATCAAAAAAAAAAAAAACCTACTTTCAAAGTGTTTGAAATCCAATAATTAAAATCTATAATTTATATAAAATAGGAAAAAAAATAGTTTGGGAAGTCTATGTCTCCAGGTCTTGGTCGTAAAAAAAGATTATTTTATACCGGGGGGGAGGACAGCATGGATCCCAAGACATTAAATCAAGATGAGAACTATTAACTCAGCCTTTGTCAAATATATGTTTGACTAAAATGTCCAAACTTGTCTGATCTCAGCTATAAACCTTTTCGCTTTGAATTACATGGAAGATGTTGCTTTTTGGGTTAAAAGTATCTTTGTACCCCTCAGTGAAGACCATAAACATGGAAGAGTTTTCTTTTTTCCTTTGGAGTGAATCTACCTGATGGTCATCAACTTACAGTACACAATGTTAAGACATTTGTTTGATAATGCTACTCCCACCATTATAATAATAATGGGGTATTATCTGAAAGATTCTCTTCCGATAAAACAAGGTCTGTCGAGGACAGTTGCCAGTAAAGCTCTTGGTAATTTTCCAAAGCAACTAGAGATCCCTCGTGGGCCTTAATATTAGACCCAAACACCATTTCATTTTCTCCTGTAATTGCACCATTTTGAAACGTTAAGTGCTGTGTAGAAAGCTATTTTACAGAGTCGTAATTATTGGTGTGCAAAAGATAATAGGTAGGGTATAATAGGTAGGTATCTTTGTCCGCAGATGCTACAAAGAATAGAACCACAACACGCTTTTCCCCAAGTTGCCTCCATTGTTTCATTTCTCTCCCTAACCTTCTTTCACTTACATATTTCTTACATTTCACATGTCAGTTGAAGAGATTGTGTCGGTGTTCAACCCTGCTTCCAGACAAACGGAATGGGACCATTTCTCTAAAGCTCAGCAGAAGTTGGTATTTTTATTGCCTTCAAGTTATATTATTGCATCTACAAGTACGTATGTAGCAGTGTGTAGTTTTAGTAAGGAGCTATCTATCTACGTTATTGCACATCAGGCTTTGTAGCGGCACGTTGCTGAAACATCTCCTGTGCTGAATGTCAATGAAGACTTATTCTTAGTGAATATTCATGTGCAGTAACTAAAGAGAGTGGCCTTCATTCTGCTCCATCCCCTCCAGATGTGTAAGTGCTTACACATTTGTTTCCAGAAATAGATCATGTCATTAACAAGCATTCAGAGTCGCTGCTGGGAGCTATCTTCATTAGTGTTGATACATTAAGCACACTTTAAACTTTAACCCGACTTTATTGATTTGCTGTTGGGCAGGGCACCACGAATCTACATATGGATGTTAGATTGTTAGCTAACGGTAGTCCACGTATAAAACTCGGATTCAACATCCATGGTGTCACAATATATAGACGATTCTTAGATGCTTTAATGAAGAAAATTTAAATACTGTCAGCTAAGTAAGTTATTCCTTTTTGTTTTGGCCCATTCTCTATTTCTGTAAAATCATTATGCATGCTTTTATATTGCAATTAAAACACACTTCTAGGGAGAGAGAACTGCTTTTATTCTCCGTATAAAACATCTATGCATTCTCACATTAAGGGGCAGGTGAGAAATACTTTTTGAGTACATTATATTTAAAGTGTTTGTTTACTTGTGTGTGATGGTCACTGACTCTTTCCAATGATCTGTCATTAGCAAGAGTAGCAGGCTAGAGCATGTGGAGGATGATGTATCCTAGTAATTCTGGTAACCCTTTTACTTTTTAACAACAGCACCATGATCAAGTCATGTCTATCTATGACGATGGCAATCTCAAAATAAGCCTTCATCACTTGTAACAAGCGTTCAATACTCACCAGCAAATGCCAGATAAACATTAACATGTTGCCCTTGTCCTTGTTAGCATATTAGCAGTCTGACTTTATTGATTCATTTAGCCTAAATGAGAGCATCCTTAGAGATGGTAGATAGTTGGCACAGCCATATGTCCGACTTTCATCCGGCAAATCATTTGTTTTTAACACACAATGTAGTTGGCAGAAGCTCCCTGACCTGACAGACAGCGACTTTAACCCGTCGTATCCCTGTGAAGCTTTTTGCTACATTCTTTATTTCTGTATTTTTAAGTTTTAAATGTCACACACACATTGAGGTTGTTTATCACATTTTCAGAAGGGAGAACTTCATTTTAAAGTGAAAGGCTTGATGCAATGGGAACCCTGGAGAATCAGAGGCTCATATTAGTGCAGAGGCTTCTGCTGGGTCGGAAATCTTCTGCACAGACAAAATGTCACGTCCCTTCTTGCTCTTTCTAAGGTGAAGCCTGTTAGCAGTTTTCACTTCCTCTTTGACATGGCACAGGAAACTGGAGGGGACAAATTAAAGAGGTGTTGGTTGACAAAAACAGATCTAACCTCGATTGCCTCTGTTGGATGTTGTTGTTTTTTTTGTGTGTTGCTAAACTACTTTTGAGTTTAGTTGGAAAATGTCTAAATCGTAATGCTGTGTCTTCAGTAACTGAATATAGATTCAGTTCATTGGAGCATTCAAGATCATTCTTGGTGTCAACAGCAAGATATCAGATTCGTGAAAAATGACAGTGCTCTTTGATCTTTAGTTCTTCAACATGCTCAATATTCTGTTTTAATCCAGCTGACTTTTTTCTGTCCTGTACTTACACTTAATAGCAAAGGCTTTGTGCCTTCCAATAGGATAATAGAACAGAGGAAAGCCGTGTGTGTTTGTGTGTGTGTGTCTGTGTTTACCACCCATTAGTTCGGTAGGGGGACACTAGGATCTCTCTCCTCAGGTCAGAATGTACTTGGCTAACCTTGTCAAAGTACTTTCACATCATTTTGAGTTATTTCATCAACCAAATAAGCATTCATATTTTACACTACTTGTTGCCTCCAATGTCAGTTTCAAAGGGGGACGCGTTACTCTGTCGCCACTTTCCACCTCTGACTAATGCAGCACGAGCCTGTGTGAGGACGGTATCATTCACACCACGCAGGTGTGCGTGTTTATCCAAAGGCCACATGTTTGCATGTCTGGTTTCTGTTAACCTTTAGCTGAACAATGCACTGCAGAGATGGCTGTGTGTAAGTGTGTGTGTTTGGCATTGGTTAGCAGTATATCCACAATGCAGATAATTAATTGGTCCTGTTTTCATGAGATTAGCATGCAAAAAACCTTTAAATCCTGCGGACTTTGAAGCCTCAAAACCTCAAATGTGACGCAGATGGATGTCCAGCGTGTCCTTAAATTGAGACAAGATCTAAAAAATGAATAATTTTATCCCTAAAATAGGACGCTGAACTGTGACTGCAGCCCTTGCAGCGCTGTCCACTGTACTTTTGAATTTCTCTACTGTAAACATTAGCCCACACTACCGTTTAAATCTCTTTTCCAATGAGTGATTCTTGAGTCATGTAATTCCTGTTGTTGAAGAAGTGGGTTCAATCAAATTGGTTCCCTAAAAAATTGCATTACAAATGTTTGCAAAGGATCCCCTGGAAATCATAAAAAACAAATCATTGAATTCTAAACACAGAGATAGCAATACAGGGCATGCATTACCTCTGAAAATAACGTTTAATCTCATATAAAAAACTGGCAACACAATAACAGATAAAAAACAGTACAGAGCAGGAAATAGGAGCTTATCTTTTGAAATTTCTTTTCCGAGGGAAAGTTGTGCCCTTTAGGCTTCATATTGCGGGTCGCTTTGTTATTATTACTGCAATGAATCTCTGCAATGATAAATCTGATATGCGGAAAGAAATGGTGAAATTAAACAGGGAATAAGGCTAGTAGTGCTGAAGCTCCTTCTAAAAAAATGTGTCACATTGGAGGCGCTCTTCATGGAATTTGATAAATGATGTGGCCGGGTACACAGAAAACGTGTATTCAGATACACACAAGCACAGAGAAGCTTAGAAGGACATCGTCCAACTGGAGTTATGCGCGATGGTTTTTATCACAGAGATTAATAGGAGCATGAACTGTGTGTTCATGTGTGTTCATGCATGCCTACAGGTGCATTTGTTTGTTGGCGTTGATTATATTCAGAGAAAGCACAGGGGAAATTGAACAGATTCTGGCCAAACTGATTTTTCTTTGCCAGCAAGTTAATAAGACTTGCTGATCAATACTGTCCATCGTCCAAGCCTGACCGAACGCTGCAAGGGGAAACACACGGTTGCACACAAACTGGGTTATCCGTGTCCATCTTCATTTGATCATTCATTTTAACATTAATCATGTCCCACAAATAGCTTGAGAAGAATAGAAATTAGTTATTTTCACATATAGACATTTAACATTATGCGATCATCAGACTGACCCATTTAAATGTGATTCACATATTAATCATGGTGATGAATGTACACAATTCAGGATGTTGTTACCATCTAATCTATGCCATTAATTCAGCACCGTTCTGGAAGAAATTATTATTATTGGGTGTCTTTTTGATTTGACGGCCAGTCATTGCAACAGTGGGCTAACATTTAAAATAATTGAAATCATAAATTGTGAGGTCGATTAATCCCTCTCCACACCATCTGAAGGATTGAGATGTGGAGTTATACTGTTTAGTTTATTGCAGTGGTGGAAAGAAGGAACCTTTTTTACGCTACCCACATGTTCTACTTACTTGTGTTTTAATGGAAATGACTGTAAACAACCAGAAATGAAATATTCTATCTATCTATCTATATTCCATTCTATCTATGTAAACTATTCCCATAAGTGGTCTTGTGATTTAAAAGTGAAAAGGCAAATACATGTAGTAGACATTAATAAAAATAAATTAAAAATAAATCTTTGTAAAATGTTGCTGATGTTATCCCCGGCATCAATGACAATTACACAGAGAAAAGGCTAAAATAAGTGTTAGTGTACTACAGGTGGCATCCAACTCTTGAGCTGCCTCATATGGAGAAAACGAACATGGGAAAGAGTTTGTTTTCAAGATGTAGTTGATTAATTCCAACAGCTGATAGAAGGCTCAGATTCTGTAATGTAGTAGTGTTCATTTTAACTGTAGCCCCAGAAAAAAAGCTTGATGGGTGTAATCTATCAAAACTTCATGTCGGACAGTCAAGCGGCTTCAGAAATCTCCATTATCCTCATGTTTAAACAACATCACGTCAGGTCCATCTCTCTTTGACGGATGACTTTCCACCCTGTATGTATCAACATGTGTGTGTATCCAGTGACACACAATATTTATAAATAAATATTTATTTATTTAGAGGTACACTAATTCAGTAGATTTGCTTTTTTTGTTGTGGCTTTTATTCACACTGCGGTGAGTGTGAATTGAATTTCTCCAGGAAACTTAATAGGAGAAAAGGAGAACCGCATTGAAGTGAAAAGCCTGTTTGGAGATAAAAGGGATTTTTTTTTAAAGCATTGTGTTTTAGTGGCTGCGTAGGAACATCCTTTCTTAAACACTCCGATACTAAAAGGTGGACAATAATTATTTGTCTCTGTGGAATTTCTCCACACTTTTATGAAGATTAAGAGTGAGGATTAACTTTATGTTTTGAAAAAAATGTCATGGAATTACAATGAGGTAAAAGAATACATGAAAATGTACTAAAATTGCACTAATATGTCATTCTGACAGGTACTTCAATGTGGCCTTAAACGGTGGACTAAATAGGGAAACAAATCTCACATTTGACAGAAGTCAAGTTTTCCGATCTTTCATTAATACACAACAAGAGCTCATTGTGGTGGAATTTCGTGGATTAAGCCCTTGTGAGATATCAAACGTATCGTAAACTCGTTTGTGATCAAGTATTTATTACCGGTACTATCTAGAATATAGAAAAATAGAACAGAAATCATCAACACAAGCCGTAAGTACAGACAGAAAGTCAAATGACTCAATCCAGCTGAAAAGGGTCAGATTGTTCCCTCTCCTTCAGAGGAGCAGGAAGATCTGACCAGCTTTTAGGTGTAAAGAGAATCCAAAGGATCTGAAGAGGTCACAGAGGAACCAAGACAACTTGCAGTTTGCATAGAAAACATTTTTTCCCCAACACTCATAATTTCATGCATCAGTTACTGTTCTTGTTGGTCCTTGGAGACGAGATAATTATAAAGTTTGCACAGGAACTAGACCGATTAAACCTTGGCTCATGATGTACTATTGTGTGTGTTTGTGTACCCGTAGTAGCTTCCCAAGCGGAGGCCTTAAAAGAGGAGAACGGCTCTCTCTCCGCTGCCAGCTGGACGCCTACAGGAACGGGGTGGAGCTCCTCAGTTCCTGTTCTCCTCAGAACAGGAACAAGGCAAGAAGCACCCAATGAGCAGCGAGGAGGACACCACACACTCAGAGCAGCTCAGCTTCCTGCAGCAGGCCCTGCATGCAGAAGGTGAGGTATCACATTGGAACGTACTGGAGATGGGTCAAACATCAGGGAGGAAAATGAGAAAGAAAAGTAGCGAATGAAAAAGACAGAAATCATTAAAAATATTTAAATTACATTTATCCAAAGATGGAGTGGATTGGAAAAGAAGACGTATTTATGAAAGGTTACCATGTCAGTAGATGTGTCCTGTGATTCACGATTCCACCAGGCAGCTGTTATCACAGGGAATAAGTTAAAAATGAGCTTTATGTTATTGGGTAACATTAAAACCAGATATATTACAGCTCATTTAGCTGCCGCTTTTATCCAAAGCGACTTAAATTGAATTTTTAACCCAGGGCCTTTTTAAATTTTTGCCCGGGGAGCAATCAGGTGTTAGGTGTCTTGCTCAGGGACACTTCGACATGGGACATGGAGCAGCCGGGGTTTGAACCACCAACCTTGCAGTTTCCGGCGCATGCGACTTGATGCAAATAGATATCCACCTGAAGGAATATAATTCTTGCACTTGTCTTTTTCCTCTCCAAAAAGAGCAGCAAATAAATGTATCATTTTCTGTTTTGAGCTTTTTCTTCCCATCAGAATAATAAGCAATCACTTGAATGTCGCTTGATTCCAAAGCACTCTTGAAATGAGCCGCTTTGCATTGAAAACTGCTCAAATTTCCTGGCTTACTAATCAAGCAAAACAAAAGCCCCATTTCTGTCACGCAGGAAGTACTTTCGACTGGACACGAAAACAACCCTGATCCACTTTCTGTGTGGTTTAAATCAGCGAGAGTTAAATTGGCTTTAATCTTGTGATTCCCGCTCTGTTCCGGGAGGACTTTTTAAAAATCAACTCCTACCAGCTTTGGCTTATCAGGGCTGATAGTAATCAGTAATTCAACAGTCAAAGAGTACTGATATTGCAGGTCATGCTCAGGGGCGTTAACATTGCAATGTTGCAACTGAAATGTATTTTAGATTCATTTTTAATTTTTTTTCATACCAAATCTGCAAAGTAGCGCTACCACTGTGCACCTACGGTGGTCTATAGATTAACGGCACATCCTTGGTGGTTCGGCGCAAACCAACCAGAGCCCTTACAGGCCGGAGTCAGACACCACACCCCACCTTTCAGCAGACCCCACATGTGTTCGGTGTGCAGCAGCGAGGACCCTGGCCTTATACGAGTGCAGTGGGTCCTTTGTGCTACACACCTGGACTCAGATTCTGTTCGATTACACCGTTGCTCAGGTCCGCGTTGGTCCCAAGACGCAATGTACAAGGAAGGATGATTAATGCAAAATGAATGCAGCAAACAACTACATCCTGGTATCGTCGATATGCAGGTTTGCGGCCTTTTCTCCATTGTATATCAACTGATATATTTATTTTTTCTTTGTTATTAATAATGCAAGTTATTGAAAATCTTCATAGAAGTCTTCATAAGATGTACCATCACATTTGTTGATAAATAAACGTATTTCTTGTAATAACCATTATTTTAATAGACAGATGAGATCTATAACGTTGCTTTTTTCTAAAGGTTGAATGTTGTTTGTTTATGTTTACAATGTAATGTGGTGAGCAAAGGTCTCCTGCCCCTTTTTTTTTATTGTCTTGCCTGTAGCTCGATTTGAAGATGCTTGTTTGGAAGCTACAGGCATGTTTTTGTGGAAGGGTCATGACTTGATGTGTGGTAATAGAGTTTGGCATTTAGACAGAAATTACACCTTTTAAATGCTTTAAAAAAAAGAGAGAGAGAAAAAAGAGAAGCATCAAGAACTCCGGCTGTAGGCTGTTTTAATAGAATATTACCCTCGGCAACATTTAGTTATCCACTTGGAAAAAAGAGGCAACGCTTCCTCAGGCAATCCATTTTTCTGATCACCTGCTGTGTTGTCAAATAGCCTCAGCTTTCAGTTACTCTTCCTTAAGCAATAGAAAATATTGTTTTCCAGGCAGAGGAGCTTTTCTCCACCTCCTTCGCATTTGACAAAGAGGATTCTAATCACTTTTATGAAATGTGCCTCCAGCACGCAAATGGAAATATCAGTAGATGATTTGAGCGCTTAGTAATACGTTTCAGCAGATGTGCGTATCTCGGAGGTGACTTTGAAATTTAAAGGACATTTTTATTGTCTGCTAGAGCCTTTTTCATACATGAAAAAAAATACATCCCATAATCCTCCTTCTGACATTGTCAAGTATGTTTTTTTTTCCTCTGAAGGGTTGAATGTTGTTTTCCCGATGCGGCACTGTGCAGCCACGGCCTTTTGTTTGTTATGTAGAGCAGCACCAAGTGTAAACTTTAACATACTGTATTATGTATTATATATTATGGCGTACTGATCGTCTTTTATTCATCAGGGAAATTATATTGTGATACAAACACACAATATGCCCGAGATGTTTGCTTTCTGTTTACCAAAATGTATAATGCAGACAGAACACAGTCTATGTTAATGTGTCATCAAAAAAATTACAATGTAATTGTATCATTCATTTTCTGGATAATATTTCTTGATGTAGGTTGATATGAATGAGGGCTCAGAGATGAGCACAATATGTAGATAAAGGTCCGTCTGAATCTCTCCCTGGATTCATCAGTGCTCAGTGTTCACCTCACTTAACATACTCTGAAAAGCAACAACTGATGAATAATTTACCATCACATTAAAAGGATGAGCTGAGGAGGAACCGTTCATTTTGAATCTCTCCCAACAGGAATTGTACCTCAGATTAATTTATTCTGTCAAAGATTAGCTGGTTAAACAGGACTAAAATAACCATTCTTAGCCACCCTTCCTCTTCTTTTTCCTCCTCTCATTCTTTTACTCCTTCTCTTTTTTGTTTAGCAACTTCTGAGGGATGAGTTGAAGGAGCAATCTGCAGAGCTTGAAAAAACTATATATAGAAGACAAACAGCAATTGAAGAACCGACTCTATGACCTCACAACAGGGCCGCACAACCTGCAGACTACACACACACACACACACACACACACAGGTCAGAAGAAAACAAGCACATGGTTACCAGTAAACGTTATATGGGAAACCTGATGTCCTAAACAAAGATGAATCCTGAGGAACCCTGATTTATCAATTTGTGCTCTACCAGCTTGTGTCCATGTTTATGACAAAATTCTGTGGAGAAGTAGAACAGAGCAGCAGCTGGATGGTAGGAGAGATTATTAGATGAAAATACCTCAATCCAAAATCTGGTTTACACTCCAATACACTGGATGGCTATTGCTGATAAGAAATGGAAGGAAAAAATGAAAGCTAAGAGCTATAAAAAATAGGGTTTGATGTTGTCCATCCATCCATCCATTTTCAACCGCTTATCCGGGATTGGGTCGCGGGGGCAACAGCTCCAGCAGGGGACCCCAAACGTCCCTTTCCCGGGCCACATCTACCAGCTCTGACTGGGGGATCCCAAGGCGTTCCCAGGCCAGTGCAGAGATATAATCTCTCCACCCAGTCCTGGGTCTTCCCCGGGGCCTCTTCCCAGCTAGCCGTGCCTGGAACACCTCCCTAGGGAGACGCCCAGGGGGCATCCTCACCAGATGCCCAAACCACCTCAACTGGCTCCTTTCGACGCAAAGGAGCAGCGGCTCTACTTCGAGCTCCTCGCGAATGGCTGAGCTTCTCACCCTATCCCTAAGGGAGACGCCAGCCACTCTCCTGAGGAAACCCATTTCGGCCGCTTGTACCCGTGACCTAGTTCTTTCGGTCATGACCCATCCTTCATGACCATAGGTGAGGGTAGAAACAACTTGGCCTTCTCCAAGTCCACAAAACACATGTAGACTGGATGAGCATACTCCCAAGCCCCCTCTATGATCCTGGAAAGAGTGAAGAGCTGGTCCGTTGTTCCACGACCAGGACGAAAACCGCATTGTTCCTGTTCAATCCTTGGTTTGACTATCGGCCGAACCCTCCTTTCCAGTACCTTAGAGTAGACTTTACCCGGGAGGCTGAGTAGTGTGATACCCCTGTAATTGGCACACACTCTCTGGTCCCCCTTTTTGAAGACCTTTTTGGTACCACCACCCCGGTCTGCCACTCTTTTGGCACTGTCCCAGACTTCCACGCAATGTTGAAGAGGCGTGTCATCCAAGACAACCCCCCAACACCCATTGCTTTTAGCATCTCTGGACGGATCTCATCAATCCCCAGGGCTTTGCCACTGCAGAGTTGTTTGACTACTTCAGTGACCTCCACCAGGCCAATTGACGATGATCCCTCCTCCGCCTCCAGCTCCGCCTCTACCAAAGAGGGCGTAGTAGTTGGGTTCAGGAGTTCCTCAAAGTGTTCCTTTCACCGCCCGATAACCTCCTCAGTAGCGGTCAACAGGGTCCCATTCTTACTGTACACAGCTTGGATGGTTCCCCGTTTCCCCCTCCTGAGGTGCCGGATGGTCTTCCAGAAGCACTTTGGTGCAACATCAACCCCCCACCAAAGGGTTTGATGTAGTGAAAAGTATAATAAAAAAGGGATGAGCACTTTAGCATGTTATAAATGCGTTAAGCAATCCATTTACTCGATGATTTGATCATGCGTTGACAGCATTTCTTTTTTAGCATTGGGAGGGGTTTAACACTGCTGAGAGATTTGAAGGAATGTGTTAAACAAGTGGATGCTAAAAGTTGATTTTGTCATCGTGTAGCTGCTCAACCTGCATCACTGAAAGTGTTTTTTTCTCCAAAAGAAATCCACAGGCTTTACAGACTAAAATGACCCTGCACAGTATATTCCAGCTGTGTACTTTTTTGTGCTAGACCACTTTGACTCACTCTAACAGGAACCCATTCGCCTGAACATAGACTGGTTATGCTGTTCCCCGATGAAAGACAAATGTTTCTTCCGGTACCTGTTCAGAAATAAGAAGAAAACAGATTTACATACTGTATGTTAACCTGCTGTTGCTCCAAGAGTGTCTGTTACATTGTTCTAATAACATCACTCTCAAATAAAAGCGTGAAATACCCTATTTTTAAATGATTGGATTGATGATTGAATTATGCCTATAGTGCGATTAAAGTGCTGTTAATCACATAATCATACAATTAATCAAGTTATTTTTCATCTTTTTCCAGCACTAATTATATATTAAAGTGAGCTGAATGTTGAAAGGGAATTACACTTGAAAATGTCTTCAAGTATCTTGAATTTCAACTGGATATATTTTGTACTTTTAAAGTGTCACTCCCGACTTCAAGATACAACCTGTAACCGTTCCCTCCCTGGGAGAAGGCATTTAACGGAAAATACAATTCTTCAGTGAACGTTTACACCCAAATGAGATTTAGTTTACAATGTCCTTTTGAAGGGGAAAATGTTTGCATAGCTCAGGAAAATGACCACTGTCACAATGAAGCTGTCGCTGTCATGTCCTCCGTTTGATTCTGAATGACGGTGTCACTTCACAAAACAGGATATGGGTTTTTAGGAAAGCCATGTCAGAGGATACCTGTGATTAGAAACTTTAATGTGAAGTAAAAAAAGCGTTGTCTCCTGTATTTACCGTCAAGGTGCCCTTGGAACACTGAGCAACTCGAATGCAGTTTGTCCTTTAATTTTAGAGTCAAAAGCAGTGAAGAAACCAAACAGTCCTAAACCGTAAAGTGAAAATTCATTGCATTTTATTGGCTCAGCATGGTAACAGGGAAGAGAGCGAGAATGAGATTGAGCCTTGAGTTCAGTCGGCTATGTAATTGGATAATTATGATACTAAAATGGTACTGTCAAGTGCTGCCTGATGACTCTGGTGGTTTGCTGTCTGCTCTCGTGCCGTCCTTTTGAGTCACAGAGCCGCTGGAGTTTTTGCTTTGAGCTGACGGAAGGTCGCACAACTTCTGATATTCAAACTATGTGGATTAGCTTTTTTTATGCTGTTTTCCGTTAATAGCCTAATGTTTACAAGCAGAGCTGTATAGTGGCAGAGATACTTACTCATCTGGACCATCTGGTGTTTGCATGCTTGGGATGTTTTTTTTATGCTATCCTGGCCTGAAATGTGGGTCTCTGGGTGTTCGGCATGCACCAAATCTTGTCTTGTGAGACTTGCGCGTAGCGGCTGTTACTTTACCAAGTAGTCGGAAGGAAGGAAGCCTGGTTATGAAAGTCACAACGTCTCTGCTTAAGTTCTAGATCATTTACTATAACTGTCTGTTATAAAAGTTCTGATGTGGAAGTTTGACTGGTGTAGACAGCAAGGTTTGAAAAATAGCACTATTTCCACTTTTGAGGCCCCCTTTGTCAGTAAGACTCACAAGCAGCGACACGAGTTGGTGAGCGCAGAGAAGAGGAACACAAACGTTGTGTCTCAAGCAGCTTGACGAGCTGCAGCTTCATCGCTCTCCCCAACCGCTTGTTTCCCAGCAAGTAGCCTTCACCACACGTGTAGAGCACACATCCACTCAACTTCCTCCACTTAACTTCCACCACACCGGCCGTGATCTGATTTAGTAAAAAAAAAACTCATGGTTTTGTTTAAAATGCTACAATTGTAAAACATTAAAAGTCAACATAACTAATAAATAAAGGTTTTGGCAACAAAAACTACTTTGTTAAGAAAGGACATGAAAAAAAGTCATCCACCACACCAACCGTATCCCTGTGTAGACTTCCACTGATTCCTTTTGAAACTAATTTATGATAAAGCAAGAAGAAATGTAAAAAAAAAAAAGACGCTTCCCTCAATACGTGATTCACAATACAGTTCAGTGGAATGGGAATGTCATTTTCCGGAGGGCGGCAGTTTCATGCTGTCATTGAATAGGTGGGGAAATACCCACATACATACACTAAGACATACATTATGCCAGCACATTGTACAGGTCACGAGCGCCACTCACACAATTTGATAGTTCATTGCAGTGTTTACATTAGATGCGAGTTTATATATTCATTTACAGTGTGCGTTCACGCTGCATCCTAGCTGTCAACGCTGTATTCTGTTCCAAGTCCCAACACTGCGTAGCTGCTCCGTAATGCCGTTACCAGGTCCGTCCCCTTGTCTCTTCCACTCATCAACTCTCAAGATGGAATCTTTCATCGTACACCTGTCATCGTTGTTGTCATCGTGGCCCCGGTGCCTCCAAGATACTCTAATCGTGTTTAACAGCATGTCAATGACGGAGTGTCATCTGAAACCCGTTAGTTTCCATTCAAATGCCCTTAGAAGGCTATTTTTAAGTATACGGATTCTATGTTTATGCAACTGTGATTGAATAAAGATTTATTTAAAGTAGAGGAAGAATTCTTTATGTATGTATGTTTTTTATAGATACAATTTGACTTTTGCTTATCGAACTCAGTTTCAGAAACCTGAACAGAAAAGGCCCCCCAGAGACTCGGCTGTGTGTGTGTGTGTGTGTGTGTGTGTGTGTGTGTGCGTGACTGAGGGCGTCGGAGAGGGATGGAGAGACAGTTTTGGTGTGTCTGATTGCATTAGTGGGTGATTTGTTTCTCATTGACGTTTCCCTTTATTTTTCTAATTGACTCTAGCTGCAGACGTTGAAGCAAGATGACAGAGCGAGCGAACGGAGTGCTAATCAACTCAGTTTAAGTGGGGGGAAAAACCCGCTGAGCTCTCACTACTCCACGTTACATTATTGTCTTCCGCTTTTATTTTGACTTATTTCACCTCCTCCCCTCCTGCAACCTCTCCACTGACAGGAAATATGATTGCAAGCCAACCTTCACAGGGGCTGTACTTGTCACCGACTAAATCACCCGGACACAACTAGGTTAGAAAATGAAGGACGGGCACACGGTGCAAATACATACTTGCGCACACTCTCACATATCACCACGATCTGACAACGTGGCCACTGTGTCCTGATTTGACTAGAGAGGAAGCCGCCCATTCTTCCCCACAACTCTCAGTTGACAAACTTCCCCTCATTAATTCATGAATGTCTTTTTCTGCCACACCTGCCCATCTAAATATCCTCCTCTCTCCTCACTTCTGTGTATCCGGCTGTCACAGGTTCACAGAAAACATCCGATCATTAGCAGCGTTACCATTTCCTCTGTCTTCTTTTGGTTTCCCTCTACATTAGAAGTGTAGATGCTGGCTTTATTTTTATTAAACTTCGTGCAGATCTCCGTGGTACCCACATCCTAATGTTTCTCTGAGTTTATAGATTTTTCTTTCGTGCATTCATAAGGTCAAAAATCCCAAAATGAGGCCGATGGATAAATGAATAACCATTCGAGGAAATGATTGTGAATGGTGGCGAGTTGCGTTAAGATAATAGAAAAAGAAGTTGACATTTAGTGAACTGTCAATGTTATTTGGCAATTTTAGTCTGCCTTAAAATAAAAATGGAGATTTGAGAAAAAGACCTAATGTCGATTTACCTTTTCAAGAAACAATTAATCTCAGCCCAGTAAAGTTGTAATGGATACAATAATGATTAAAAAAAAGAGGTTCCTGCTGGCTTAAACAGTCTGCTGATAATGACACAATTCATTTGTTAATTGAGTCACCGTTGTGCAGAACATACGTACTGAGGATGTGCTAAATAGTACATCTGTAATTGACCCTACAATGTAAAACTGACCTGAATGTAAAATTTTAGTTTTTTTATATCACTTTAGTATTTTAATGGTCCAGTACGATGATGGCAAATATATTGTTAATGGTTATTTAACACATTATTTGAATTAGGGTTTGAAATTGAGCTGAAAACGATTCCATTCCATCATGCCGACAAAGCCATAACCAGATTAGTAAAACAGGGATACTTTAGTTTCACAAAGGGACAGCTATGAATTGGACCTCATTATATTGTAACGCATTGTCGACTTGTTCTTATTGTCCATCCTTTGTATAACATAACCTCGACATGCACCAATAATGCCACCTCTACAGAGGCTGAATTTCTCGGATTTGCTTGTGTCACTTTGACGTAAGAACTAAGCATAATTACTCAGCCATTAGAGCAAGAAAGGAGGAAGATATGAAGAGAGAGAGACCGCTTCAATCATCACAATATGGCTTTTATGATAATAGGAAATATAAAATATCGCCAACATCTATCCCCCTAGTGTGTTATAAACTGCATTATTTATAGAAGTAAACAAAGCCTCGTCCTATTTAGCTGCTTGTGTTCCGGCATGCTGCATTTTCACACATTAATTGTCAAGGAGACCCGTTGGCACAGAGCATGAAAGATGAAGAGTCCTAATATTGTTAGGGAGTGAAAAGGTAATTCTTATTGTTCCATAGATTTTCACCTTTAGACCTTTCAATATCTGTCGATTTAGGTGCAGATACTGTTCATCCAGTGCAATAAATATCTGCATCTATCTGTGTGATCACCAGAAAAAATATATAACAGACAGATTACACGTGTGTGAGGAACTCAAAGACTGTAACCTTGTGACGAGGTGTGTCTTTGCATTGTGACAGTTTAATTAACACTTTTGCTTGACCTATTCTACCTCAGGGATGCGCGTCCACCCGTTTGGAGCCAGCATCGAATATGTCTGTTCCTACCTGCAGCATTTGGACAACAAGGTAACTCTCCATCACACACACACACACACACACACACACACACACACACACACACACACACACACACACACACACACACACAGATAAGGGTTTCATAGACATAGTGACGCAGATTCAATTTCCCTGCACACAGAAAAAAAAGGTTATTAAATGGTTATTTAGGAGGCAGTGTGGTTCTACAAAGAACCATCACCTACTTAAGAACCATTTTATCTATTAAATGGTTTTACACGCTTTTCATATGGTTCTTAGGGATATTAAATGGTTCTTTGAGATATTAAAGGGTTCTTAATTCATGTTCACATTTGCCTTCCTCATTTAAAAACAGCTAATATTAATATATTTGGAAAAATACAGGTAATTCTACTTTGGTACAGCCTCTCACTCTAACAGTAGCTGTTTTCCAGAAAATTCAAAGGGGGAAAGTTATGAAGGAAAACATAAACCAATCACGACCGTGAGATATCCGTCCGTCCCCCCTACTCCCTTCTTGACTGACCAACTTTTCACACCAGTAACCCCCAACTAAGATATTGGTTATTACAGAAAAGTATTGCTCTTGTTTTGTGTCACAGTCATCTTATCCGAATGTCTGAATAAGCTAACATTAGTATACATACAATATTGGGGCCTGTAGCTTGGCTGGAAGCTCCAGATTTCCCTAGTTTTTGGGTGCCGCATAGAATGTTAATGTTTTAACAATCGTCAGGTTTTTAAAACTGTTAATTTTGGATTTCGGATTTTTTTCCAATGGTACCTTGAGTGTTAGCTAGCTAACATTAGTTAACTAATGTTAATATCCTTTGTTGCACTAATGTTTACTAAAAACTTAACAGAGCTGCTATGCTACTGCCTGTGGGATTTATTTAAGATATCAATAGCTGATTAACTAACAAGGGGTTATGCTGCTGCAATCTAGATGTAAACTATCAACTATTCTTTATTAAAACTTTTTTACCAATTTAAAAAACGATGCCCTTGTTACATGCGCCATTAACTCAATGCAATGTTATGTTAATGTTAGCTAACTCCACACGATTAAAAATGCCACTATTTTGTGCTTGCTTGTCTTGTTTGTAGCTGTAGCTTGCAAGGTCAGAAAGCTACACATTATTTAATGTAGTGACACAAAAAGGCTTTCATTTACGCTTTTTGACCAACTGTGGAAGATGAAACGGGACACTGTTTGAAATGTTTCTCAAGAGACAGCGCAGTAACTTTCTCAGCAGTGACGTGTTACAGCAGACAACAATAGTAATGGATTTTATGTTTTTTTTAAGATAGCTGTAGACATTTTCGGATAATAGTCTACTTCTATTACACAGAATCTGTTAATACAAAGTTCAAATGAACACATGTGTGGCTACTGTCAACTGTATCTCTGTCTGAGTGTTTATGATGATAGAAAGTAAAATTACGTTTATTAATTGTGCTTTTCTTTTACTCAAGCATATTGATTGAGGAAATGACCAATCGATGGAGAGTTGGCAAGGTCTCTCTTTGACTGGAACAGAATGGTCTTAAAGAATATGTCTGACTGAGAAAGTGACATACAGTGACTGTATTGGTATAGGCTCAATCATGCACGGTTTGATATATAAGAGGCCAGACATGTCAAGAATAGTTCAAGATTTTGGGAAATATGTTTATTGCAGTCAGATTAGAAGATTGCCACAACTTATTGTTTTTGCGCTGAATAAACAAAGTAGCGTGAGGATGTTACTTGATGAGGTTTAAAAGTATTCAGGTTTGCTCAAGCTTCATATTTAGCTTACCAACGTGAGTGATATGCATCTCGCACGCTTCTCATCGAACGTGCTACAATAAAAAACTTTATAGCATTTTCCAGAATATCTGTTTTGCACATGTTTGGCACATGGTGATGTTGTGTTTTAGATTCTGTCTGTGGCTGTTTGACTGTCGTATCCGTTGTTTCCACACTGACTGCACATCAAGCAGCCCACAGCGCTTTGTCAATACCTCCTGCTGAACTGCCCATCAACAAGCCCAATCCTCCCTGCTTATCTACCGGCACCACACACGGCTCCATTGTCTGTAATGATACAGCGGTTTCGTTTCCATGTTGGGCCTTAATGCATCCTTACATCAGCACTGGGTTTGAATAACCTAGTTATTAATGAAAGACAAGACAGGGCTCCCTACGGCAGCTTCTACAGTGGATTTCTGTTTCTACTGTCACCTTGCTGCTTACTCTCAGCCCACGCGAGTGGCGTGAGGGCTCTAATGTGGCTCATATTGTCTTCACACTTGCTCTTTTGATCTGAGTTAAGTGGAAGTGTGAGAACCGAGTGTAAGCATACCGAAAATGAAGAGCAGAGGTGTAAGACGATGTGCGAGATTGTCTCTGTTCATTTGTGTGCAAAAGTAGTTATGGGTGACGAATATCTCCGTGCAACACCAGCGAGGTTGAGGCTCTTCTCGCTCGGCTGCTTTGCACCCACGGACAGGAGATAACCGGCATCAGCGCCAGTCTTGAGAAACGCTGGAAGTTCTGCGGCATCAAAGGCATGACTCTTGCTGCTGACGGGTCTTCTGGGAGATGGAAGAGACAAGACGGGTACACAAGTCTGCACAGGTACACGGAGGACACTCCAGAAATGAAGGATGCCCCCAGCTAATGGAGATGCTGGGCTGCACCTGCAAAGACAAGAGCACAAACGATACACCACGGATCTCCGATCAGGAACGGTTGTTGCCTGTGGGTCTTTTGTGATGGCAAATTATTTTGCGGCATTTCTCTATAGCAAGAAGTGGGTGTATCTCATACCGTGTCATAGCGCACTCTCTCTTGTTCACTAAAGGTAAGAAAGTCCTAATCTCACAGGACTGGTTTGATTTTTATACCCATGCCCACAGTGGACTCACTGGCAAACCAGAATACGTGCTCTACATTGAGGTCATCAGGGTCCACTTGTAGGCCACCGTTTGAGTGAGTACAATCACTTGAAAAAAACAGATGCAGTGTTCAGGTTTGAATTTAGGTTGTTTAGAAATATCCGTGTTAAATTACACTCCGATGTAGTTCTCAAAAGGACAATGAGACTAATCAGCAAAACGGGTAATCAAGAATGTTATGATCACACCATTTACTTTATATAAATCAAGAGAAGATTGGCGATCAGACCACATTCACCTGGTCCTTTCCAGGTCTGGTTTAGACAACAAAGACAGGTTATTTTCTATGCACAATTTAATTCCAAATTACTGACTGAATTGCGACCAACTTTTTTCTTCGGCTGTATTCATGATTATAGGTACAGAGACGTGTGCCCACAGACGATAATTGTGTCCCCTGCTTCATTGAAGCACAATGTGAAAATGAGCCTCCTCCTTTGTTTTTGCCTGCAAATGTATTCAAGACCCTCAGTACAAACAGTTAATACATGTCTGAAGAACATTAGAGATGAAGTGGTCGATGCAATTTTCGCAATTCAAATGCAAGAATCAGATAGTTTGTTGGCTTAAAAAAAAAGTGCCTTGAAACCGATAACAAAATTATGCCACAAAACTTCAGAAAGTGGTGTATTTTGGGGAAATGCCTCTCCACGACAATATCCATTTCTTATACTGGACAGTCTGCCTCATTTTTTAGTAAATATATGTGGCTAATGAGACAAGCCTGATGATAAACCTCTACTGCCATCTCATGGAGAAATACAAAAATCAGTTTTACAACTGTTCACTCATCTCAATAAATTGTGTGATTAGAAGTCTTCTGTGACTATCAGTTAAGAGTTTAGCTTTTAATATATAAGGGGTTCAGGATAATAAAAACAGTTAATTCAAATATTTTTGTGTAACAGCAGTTTGATTTAATTCAAACATTAATACGCACAGAACTAATTACCACAACCATATTAACATAAACAAATCTTGTGCAGGTCTTAAACAAACATTTTTGACATATAAATTACATCCGGCTTCGGTGTTGATTTAAATTATCAGCAATAGGTGACGCATTTTTAGCATTTGAGACAATCGTCCACACCTCGTTGAATGACATCGGTATGTTGAACGCTGAAATCCTCTCACACATCACACTTTAAAACAGCTTTCTAGTCCACCACGCAATGGGACATTTAAAGTGAATCAGCTGCATTGATTGTCCCTGTGCGATGAACAATGAGAACACTTCTGGGGGAGTAAATGGCTGACCGGTCACCAGCAGAGTGCTCGCATCCACACATGGAAGTCCAAATGCATTTTGTTTCGTCATTAACGCATTCATTGAATTCAGAGTCTTTTTCTCGCTCAAACCGGAGAAAGTGAATCCTTTCGTAGTCGTTCTACTGGTGCTGGGCGTCCATGATATCCAGGTACTTGGCGTCGATGACTCTGGGAAGCAGGCTGGTCCTGAGATAAAACACAGAGGGATGCTGTACAGTTACATGTGTGCCATGGGTACAGTATCAAAAGATATAAATCCTTCAGACCCGAACATTAGTGCAGACATTTCTTGCATTTACAGTCATTCAAACACCACGCCCTCAGATTTTAAGGCTATAATTGTGCAGCCTGCCACAAAATCTGTTTTTACCAGCAAATTCTTCCTCATGTGTCAAATGTGTACAGAAACTCTGCATGAAACTTCAACTCCAATGTAAACTCGGTGCACACATTCACTGTTTTGGTTTCCACGGCCCCGCTTCGCCCCCTGTTGGCCCGGGTTGTCTCACCTGACAGGGACCAGCAGGATCATCATGAGGGGGAAGACCATCTTCATGTAGGGCAGAGGATACATCCCGAACGCACACAGGACGATCAGCTGGATCATCTGCAGCGCTGTGAAGTAGTGGACCTTCCTCTGAGGCACACGGCGAATGTAGTGAGTAGGAGGATAGGAGGTCTGGACAAAGAAGAGTGAGTAAGATGTGGTTATAATGAAGTGAGATTTTGTTTGGTTAATGTCAAAGAGGACTGGGCAGAAGCCATTGCGCTTGTAAATGCAATATGCTCATTTAAACGCTCTTATTGCAGAACAAATGACAACAGATATTTTGTATGTCACAATTTTATAAAATTACTTTGGTTTCTACAATAAACGTTTAAACATACACTCACTGACCAATTTATTAGGTACACCTGTTCAATTGCTTGTTAACACAAACTGCTAATTCAACTCAACTCAATGCACACGTGGTCAAGACAACTTGCTTAAGTTCAAACCGAGCATCAGAAAGGGGAAGAGAGGGGATTTAAGTGACTTTGATCGTGCCGTGGATGTTGGTGCCAGGCGGGCTGGTCTGAGCATGTGACAAACTGCTGATCTACTGGGATCTTCACGCACAACCATCTCTAGGGTTTTATGGAGAATGGTCAGAAAGAGAGAAAATATCCTGTGAGCGGCAGTTGTGTGGGTAGAAAAGCCTTGTTGCCTGACAACCAAATCAAAGTCTTACCTGTTCCTTCAGCAGCAGGGCAATGCGGTCCACCATCTGGTTCCCATCAAGCGAAGTGGCCGCGATGTAGAGGAAGAGGCCGTAAAGGACGGGCTTTGGGATCCATTGAAGGGGAATGGGCAGCATGAAGACAGACAGGCCGATCAGGATGTTGGCCACTAGTGAGGTCAGACGAGTTTCCTTCACACTGACAATACTGTGTGACACAAAGGCAGAGCAGCGTCGCTTGAAATATACCAACACCTCATCTGACTAGAGAACTAGTCTAGTTATTATTATTTAGAAATATCTTCCAAGAAAAGGGTCATTCTAAACTAATTTCCAATTCAGCATATATGATGTCATAAAATGCATGTTAACATCACATTGTTAAACTATGATCAAATGGTCAGCTTTACTTGAATTTTACTATATTCATCTTTCCTTTCTTTTCCTATTGCTGTATACACACATTCCACATATTACATCAAAGGAGTACTCCCAATAGAAAAATGTATGAATACATTTCGGAGGAAACTATTCATGTTAAGTCACCCTAAAATAAATCAAACTATTTTCTTATCTATTTGACCAAAATGATCTCACAGTCCTCCTTAATATTTCATATGTACCTTTGAAATTAATAATGTAGAACACTTCACTGAGGAAGAATACAAATCATTTTTGTCATAGTTTGAACATTTACCACTGACGGTTAAAAGGCTTTTGTTTAAGACACGCTGGTGGTTTCTGTCTGTTTTTCGCTTGTTGCCTGTCCATGTGTGAACTTTACGCACGTTGAGTAGAGGTGTCCGTTCTCTACGTGCTGCTCCACTTTGGCCAGCTGGCGGGCGTGCAGCGAGGAATGTGGGAAGGCGGCGTGCATCCATGGCAACCCCAGACAGGACATCAGGATGTTGATAAAACCAGTCAGCATCAAGTCCCAGTGGAACGCGGTTCCTTTTAGCAACCTGGCACGCACGCACACAGACACACACACACACACACACACGAAAGAGCCAAGCGGGTTGTTAGTACAAACTGCAGCATTCAAATTCAACCGATTTACATTACAGAAGATACAATATAGCACAGATGTACACGTTATGCAACGTTCCTTGTCATGGTTTGTTAATCCCCTTACTTGTGTTCTGGAACGTGCGTGAGTGAGATGACGATGTTCTGGTCGATGAAGATGAGCAATGCGAGGAGGAAACCCAGGCCGACCGCACTCAGTGTGTTCATTGCCGACAGCTTATTAAATGGAGGGAAGTTGAAGATGGGGCCGTCGTGGACATTAAACACAGGTACTAGTAGGAGGTGGGTAAGAGCCATAGAAAAAATTAGATCCAATATCTCAAATAGTCACATTTGCAAGGTAAAAAACAATGATGACAACATGAAAAGCCTGTCGTGAGCTGTGCTGCTTGTAAGCTTTGTTCTTTTAAGCAACATTCAACACAGTGTCTTCGACCGACATTGATTCAGAACCCCCACTGGTTTGAAAGCTCTTTGGAAGCAAACAAATATGTTCTTCTTTACGCCTCCAATCGAGGATTTGTGAACAGCCAATGGTGTTCTGTGACTTGCAGTCTCAAGGGTACTCTTCTATTAGTTCTTTTAAGCAAGAGATGTGAACTCACGCTGTATGTCAAGGAACAGGTAGGAGCCAATGAAGGAGAATACCAACACAGAGATCGGCAAAGCGCAGTCAGACACCACCTCCCTGACTCTGCCGTTCAGATACGGGCTGCGGGGGGGAAAGGAAGCCACACATATTTCAACATCGTGCATGTCTGATGTAATAAATACTAAAAGGTTTTCAACTATTCATGTTACAGTAGTTACTTGAAACCTAATCCATGTGAAGTACAGGAAGTTTAGGGGGGCAGTGATTGCCAGGGCGTGGAAATAGACCCATTTATTTACCTCTTGTAATACACTGCTTCACTAGAAGAGTGAAAATCATTCCTATTCGACTCCTGGGATACAATTATTTTTCTCATTGTCAGGGTCTCCCGGCTTTATAATTGCATGCCAATAAATGCAGTCATTGTAGTTGTATGTAGTTCCACAGCATATTTAAAGGAGTCAGATTGTTGTTTTAAAAGGAGACCCATTATACTCTTCAGTTTCTAACAGTATATGAAGTGGTAAAAAAATTAGTTTCACATGCTGATTACATGTTTATAAATAAGGAAAAATAGAACACCTTTGTGATCTCCACTATCATTTTAAATAAAGTTTGAACAATGCAATGAATTAAACCAGGTCAGGTCACCAATTGATGAAACCATTCATGTTTTTACTTACAGCTTCACATTTCAAAACTACAAGGCTCACCTGTAACCGGATCATTTTAAATTGTGTCACTGCGGGGATGCATTTAAAGGGTTGTGCCAGGTCTTTGTGTGTATATATTCCATATCATTGGAGCAAATGGTGCAGTAGGTAAACATACCTCCTCTTGATGAGGTAGAGGGCGTAACCCAGCCACAGAGTCCCCAGCATGAGCAGCAGACAGAGGACGGGCCGCTCTCTTGTTGTCATCACCAGAGCCTCGGGCAGGAAGACTGATGCATGTCCTTCCGAATGCCCCGTCGGAGACAATGTCTCATTGTGATGCCCTGTCTGGTTCTTCATCTGCTCTAGAATGTCTTTGATCTGCTCAAGCACCAGCGTGCTGTTTGTGGTCGCCAGAGTGGGCCCGTGGTAGAAGTGGTGAAAAACTAGGAAGTGAGGGCAAAAGAGGACAAAGGATGACGCTGGACACACACTTAGTTGCTCATTTACACAATCCTTTTTGCATAAAGCAACAGTCATTGTGGTATTTGTTCAGATTCATTCTGATTTAATTTTGCGAGGGTATTGCTGCCACTAATCCTATCTTATATTTTTCACGTTATAATAAATAATAACAATTTATTAACAACATACTCACCTCAAATGTTTTAAAAGAAAATTCATTTATATTTTATTTTGTGAAAGCAGGTCACAATTTGGGGCTTTAACAAGAAAAGGTTATGTTTAACGTTCAAGGTTGAATTGTATATTTAATCATCACATGAAACAAACAAGACAACGTTTATTTATGATAAGAACTATCTTCATTGTCAGGGTGGAACAAAATCCAGACATAAAAACCCTCAACATGTCGACACATTTCCTTGTCGTTACAATTCCTCTTTTGTATCTTTCATTCAAGCAGCGCACTGTATTCAAGCTCTTCTCAGTTAGATGTATTTGAATAGAAAACTACAGCTGGCTGAAACCTGTAAAGAACCCACCGGCTGCTCTTCTGTTATATTGTGAAAGACTACATCATATTTGCATTACAGAGTTGCCTGTTTTTCCACAATCCACAGGGGGCCCGTTTGATTTCATGCTTGCTTTTCCACCGTGATAGATGTATACATTTGCCGGGCCACATTACCCCTGACAAACAACACCACGGGGGCTTCGACATTCCCCTTCGGCGTGGAGAGACAAACATTCAGAACCCGGTAAAGTGCAGTCTGACCTTGGATGGACTTACTTTTGACAGTGCCTTTCACCGCATCGCCGACAAACGCTATGGAGATGAACAATGCGATGACTTCTTCCGTTGAGCTGCGAGATAACAGAATGTCCAAAGTAAAAAGCATGGTGTGATCATTCATGTTTTCCTTTTGTTTTTTGTTTTTTTAACAAAAAGACAGTCATAACAATCCATCCAAGGCGAAATGTCGGCCCAGATAGCGTGATAGAGTGAAGATTTAACTAAATTCCTAATGATGTCGGCCTCTTATCAGTGACCTTTCCTCAGTGCATGGCCATGCCGCTGGCGACGACTGCTGCTACGAGTACGGGGCTTCTGCCTGTGATGTGCCACAGTAACCAATGTGGCGTTGTGTACTCACCGCTTGAAGAGCTTCATGAACAGGCTGACATTGAACAAGCCTCCGAGGATGAGGAACAGACTGTTCCACAGACCGATGCAGGCGTAGAAAGCATCAAAGTCCAGATCGTAGTCGTCGCAGATTCCCCTGATGACTGGAAAAAACAAGACAATTTCATTGAATCCTATTATT
This sequence comes from Gasterosteus aculeatus, assembly GCF_964276395.1. Taxonomy (NCBI): domain Eukaryota; kingdom Metazoa; phylum Chordata; class Actinopteri; order Perciformes; family Gasterosteidae; genus Gasterosteus; species Gasterosteus aculeatus. The sequence goes on from NC_135691.1 coordinate 7,861,929, forward strand.
ATCAACACACAGAACAATACGGCGGTTTAACCAGCGGGACACGACGCGCACCGCTGATGAAGATGGCCAGCGGCGCAGTGGTCAGTGGAATGACGAGTGGTGAGCCGGCAAACAAAGAATAGATCACTCCTCCAATGCACTGGCCAACGATGGTCTTCTGAACGTCTGTCAAAAAACAACCTCACATGACTCAGCTGTTAAATGTGAAGCGTAAAAACTAAAAAGATTTATGGGACGTTGACAGGAGTCCGCACCTATCTCTCCTCTGGTGCTTTCGTCATTCAGTGAACCGAATGCGATCGCAGGCAGCAGGATAGCGATGTAGAGGAAAATGGCTGTGGTGGTGTACTTCAGCAGACAGCGGTCCTTCCCACTCAGACCTTACAGGCGTTGGACAAAACGTGAGGATGTCAAAGCAATCAATCAACGGCGCAATTTAATCAGACGCGTTCCCGCCTTAGGAAGAGATGTTACAAGCACATATTGATACCGTCTGTGAAGTCTGATGGGTAGAGCGGGAGTCTGCGGCGGAGGTCGTCGTAAACACCTTTACCGACCCTAAAGAAATCCTTAAACTGTGGAGAAAAAGTCAGTGTGAAACAGTAGAAACATAAGTGTGTCAGGGCTGCAAAGCAGATACAGGAGGAGAATAGTTACAATAAAACAATAATTAGTCATAGTTGATTTACCTACTAATCAATTGACAGATTTTTTTTTTTACATTTTGATTGTTTAGTTGGAAAAAAGCATGTCATGGTTTCAGCTTCACAAAATGTTGACCCGTTAAATGATGAATTACGTTGTAATGTAAGTACATGTATCTATATGGTTATGTGATATAATAGTACATAAACAGGTCACAGGGAACATTTTCAAACAGTGAGGAGCTATACTTTTTTTTAAAGTTCATTGTAACATTTAACACCCTTTGTGATATTAGTACTTCTACTTCAGTAGAAGCTGAAGAATTTTCACAAGTTTTTCTTTTTGCGCCTTGAACATGAAATACATTTTCAAACCCTCCAGTGCTACAGGTAGGAACCACACACGCTGAACAACATCACTTCATACATCTGTTTTAAGTAAATGTGTCTTTAAATTGCCGTGATACATTTGAGACACTTGAGGAGCAACGAAGCCGTAGAAGACGAGGATACTGGCACACCGGAGTGTTGTTTTTCTTTGGAACTGCAGAGCAGTTTAACAGGCTGGTTTGGCATAAACAACCTACATTAAAATGCAGTGTTGAAGCCGTTCACATCATCAGGTGTGGCCTCAACCCGTTGTTTGTTCTTTTACTACCCAGCCAGGTGCCTTCTCTTTAGGCAGTATCTGGGTACCCCCCCCGTCCCCCCCCCCGTCCCCTTCCCCCTCGTCTCCTGCTGAGCACACACATTTCGTCTAAATATAAATACTGGACATAAAGTACTTTATCACTAAACGGAGCTGCACACATTTTGCTGCCAGAGCCATGGCCGACTTGGCAGGTTTTTCCATGTTGTTGCCCAGCTGCTCCTCGCTCGGGTCTGTCTGATAATCAGATGATCCGGCCTACTACTTCACAGTGAAACGAGGGGGAACGCGATATGGAGATGATATAAACTTTTTGTTGCAATTACTTTTCCGTATTATTGTGCTTTTGCTATTTTTTCTTGGCATCTAAGTTTATACAACAACCCTAACCCATGTTTGTCCAGTGGATTTTCTCATACGTGCTTCTCTCCTCACACCTGAAGCGGTTTCCCTCGTCGTGGATCGGTGTCCTCGACTTCCTCTTTCGCCAGCTTCTCCGTGACCACGGAGAGCTGATGTCGCTGGAAGACCAGCTCCTGTTTGAACTCTTCCTGGGTTTTGGCCTCCAGGAGCTTCTGTCTGAAGAAAATGTCTGAGAACATCGTGGCAAACGTTCTTCCGAGCTCAATGGCCGATTTGGTGCTTTTCTAAAAAGAAGGAAGAGAAAAATACCCTTTAAGATGGACCCATAATAAAAGCCCCAACTCAGTTTGAGTTTCATAATCCATTACCTATTACCAATTTCCTATGATTTGGTGGTTGTTTTGCGGAATGTGACCCAAAGAATGAGAATTAAGATGACGTAGTTATATCCAAACGTCTAACTGAACCCTAGTGGCGTCTCTAAATGCACCTGATTAGGCTGAAAATGATATCTTATCAATAAATCATCTCATCAAATATCCCGAGAGAACCTCTTACAATTATTAGTTTACTATCACGGAAATCTGTGAAAAACAGTTTCACAATAAAAAGGAATAGAATAACTGAATTTCCAACCAACCCAATCCAATTGGTGGAACAGTTTGCTCAGAGAGAAAGAGCGTTTTGAAAAGAGGAACTGAGAAGCGGCTCGGACCGTTCGAGGAGGGGCCAGGATGAGGATGACGTATCGGGCCTCGCAGCAGTTGACTCCCCAGTTCTGCGGCCTCTCCAGGCGGGCGATGCAGACGTGACGTCTCTGCAGGCTCCTCACATTGCAGCTGGGTTGAAGGGAAAATAATTCACCTTGGATCAGTGGTTTAGAGATGATTGATTGTGCAGAATTACCTATTGGCAGGTGTAAATTAGCACGGAAAACAGGACGAAAACAACATTTCCAAATTACAAAAAATGTAAGCGGCCTCAGTATCCACAACATTCACCGAGTCAACACAGAACCCTTTCACGTGAATATTATTGCAGATGAACTCACAGAATACAAAGCCAGGACTGCTGGTAGTGAATGCCAGTGGTCGTAGCGGTCACACCCTGAATGGTCTCTGTCAGGAGGTGAACTGTGGGAGCACGAGAACATTTCCATTAACTGAAGAAAAAAAAACAGCGTTCACGTTGATGTGTCAAACAATAAAATACTTCCATCTCAAATGGCCTCTCGTATGTTTTGCCCACCGTTGCACTCCTTCCCTCCAGCGTCCGTGAACAACGAGGTCATGACCTCGTCCACATCACAGGTGCCGTGGCCGTCCTCCGCCAAGTGAGTCAGCATTCGCCTCAGGACTTCGTCCAGAGTGGCAGCCTTCTGATCCAAGAGGATGCTGGCCTGGGCCAGGAAGCTGTCCAGGTCTTTGTGGGCGCGCACCTCCTCCTGGAAGTTCATTGGCTTCACATACTACAGTGAGCCAGGGACAAAAGGTTGTTTTATTGGTGACGTAACAATCGCAGAGTGCAAACAGCTGAGAGGGTCGTTTTCTGATTTTACTGACAGCTTAACGCAAAGCACACGCTGCTTTCTGATTTACCTCAGTTCTCAGATAGTCTAGAACACAGGTGTCAAACTCCGGCGGGCCAAATCCGGCTATCCAGTTATCTATGACTTTGCTATTGTGAGAATTACAGAAAGGTCTCTACGCTGTGCGTGCAGACGCTTCTGACAGAGGAGAGGCTCGTCGTGTCTTCATTTTGTATTGATTATTTTGCACGGGCACCAGCCGACCGTCATAAAGTAGCTTTAAAAATATCAAATAAAATCTTACTTTTCTTGTTGTGTTCAAAAGCCCAAACCCAGGAAAGTCAGGATCTGCGAATAGAAGCAAATTTCATAGTTGGACACACTGGATCCCCATAATGAACAATTCTTACATACATCCAAAGGTATTGTAGGAAACAACTAAAACGTCTCTGTGGTATTAATATCTGACAGTTCATGTCCATGACCTTTTGTCTCCAGTATTATGACTGGTGGAATCAGGGCTTATTATACTCAGACGACGAAAGTCACAAGATTAGGACAAAATGTAACAACAAGGCCCTTGGATGGGTTATTAACCTGCACTGTTGGATAATTTGCTCGGTCTGATTTCTAATCCCAGAACAAAACCGCTCTCTTTATTTAAACAAACCTGAACCGCTGATCTGCATCTCGTTGTCATAAGTGGGATCCTTGGAAATATCGGGTGAATCTTTCCCACAATCCTCCTTTTCCCCATCCTGCAGCTCTGTTGGATAAAAAATACGTGCAGAGTACAGCAAAGTCTCAGTTTACAGCACTGCAGTAATGTGATATTACCCCATTTGCGTCTCAGAAATATTGTTTTTCTTGTTGCAGGGAATTCAATTTAGTAATAATGAAGGTTATTTCGTAGATGACCCTAACAGTGAGATGGAACGGTTTGTTGAAACAGGGTTAAATTAGCAGCACCGGCCCATTAGTAACGTCCCCACTGAGGGACCATTTGTGTTGCTCTTCCACCCCTCTGCCATCTGTTTGCAAGCACACAAGCGGGAGAGAAACAGAGAGACCCAATACATTTTTTTTAAACTTAAACCAGACACGCAGCCAGTGTAACAATAGTAGCCCCTTGTAAATTCCTAAATTGTATGGAAGACAAATACGGCATCTCGAACACAAGCTTTTATGAGTGGAGAAAGAAACGGCCGCACAGAATTAGAGAATTAACCCCAACCCTCCATAAGTAGAGCACTGAGCCGTGGTTCTTCCCACCTCCCGTCATTGAGATCATCTGCCTCATTAAATACCCATTAATTAACCTTTAAAACACACCGGCGGCTGTGCTCGCCAGCTTGCAAAATGGCTCATCGGTGAGCAGTATTGGCATTAGCATAAATAGCTTTTGCAATAAATTTGCATGTGGATAAGTCCCGTTTTCTGCCACGTATCCAGAAGGAAAATTAACTCAATTACTTCGTCTTTGCGGTGTGAAAATCAGAAGCCGTAAATGAAAGAACAGGACATATGTTGAGAAGCAATCAAATCAAGAGTACATAACATTTATTACTGCAGCTACACACCCATCTCTTGGAAACGGTATCCATTCTTGGAACTCCCGGTGGATTGAGCCTCTGTTGGAAAAAAGACAAATATTAACTTCTTATTTCTCTTCTATTTTTTTTTTCTCAACACTTTTAAAATGTTTATTATGAAAATTAAAAACGTTTATTATCCCCTCAGAATCCAAATCAATTTTACACCTGTGTTGTCTTTATACAATGTGACACCAGGGCAAGACTTGTAAAGAAGTATTTACCCGTAATGGAGGCAAATATAATTTACAGAAAATGTAATCACTTCATATTATTAATAAAATAAAAGGAAATCCATAAATGTTAGAGGCATTTCTTTGTGTTTCTACTCAAAGGTAGATTTAGATTGCAGGGCACACACTCTCAATACAATATTTTTTAGTATTGTATGCTGTGAGTAAAAAGAAATTCCAGACAATGCAAAGCAACTGAAAAAAAGTCTCCACTTCACCTCACTCAAACCCAGTCAGGGGTCATGACCAGCACTTTAATAACCCAAAGCACGCCGACGCCACAACATCTTCAATGTTTAAGGACTGACATCCCTTTGCTGCAAGCCAATTATTTTTGCAGAAACAAACTGTCACACGGTGATAAAAGCGTGTGAAACAGGACTCCGTGTCCACTGACCCTGTGGTGTCCGTACTGTGAGCAACAGCTCTCACTTCACAAGCTACAAAAACAATCTGCCTCCACCAGCGGGCCTCCACCTTATGAGCTGCTCGCACAACACACACACACACACACACACACACACACACACACACACACACACACACACACACACACACACACACACACACACACACACACACACACACACACACCGAAATATCCAATCCTGTTGAGTCACGACTGGCAGTGTGATGCACAATCTAACCTTTAAAAAAAGCATGATGCACTGCGTTAATCATGCAGATCAAGGAGACGTTAAAGAGGATTGTGAAGCGAGGGCCCCCGCTGAGAAACCCCTCCGTCATCGTTTACAACTAAAGCTCCAGCTGCGTCCGATGTCTGCATTCGGCGGCCACTCGTCTGTGAGACGCCGACGTGGCCGCACAGACGAGCTCTCCCTTGCCCGAGGCAGTGATTGGCTCCGAGGGGCTCCCGAGCAAGGCCATATCTCAGAGCAGATTAGACGGAACATTCCCAGGCCTCCTCCACTTCACAGGAGTCTGCACAGACAACGGGGGGTCGGGGGGCTGGTTGAGACCGTTCAAGTCTCGCCTCATAAAGACGAAGGTGAAGCTTGCTGTTGGTGCTCTCCATGATGTCGTGATCATGAGAAGAGACTGGCTACCACTTAGTAGTAATGAACAGCTTCTCATCAGCGAAATCGGTGTAAAGACAGAAAGAATGAGCACGTGAGAGACATTTCACCGTTTCTTTTTCTTTCTTCTGTCCGTCATTGTTCAGGGGGAACAGAGGCTTTGTAGGGTTTCTGCAGGCGTGTGACAGGCGTGCTTGTGAGTTTCCTGTTGGCGGGTACGCCGACTTCCTTGTGCTTAGTGTGCAGACTGCAAACGACAGGATGAGTCACTATTCCACTACTCGACTATCGTGGCCAGAAAGGAACCAAATTTCTCCAAAACTGGGATTTAAGAGGTTTTGGATTATTTACAAAATACCATCATACGTATTCTACTGGTTGTCAATTCTGAGCTATTTACTTATCCATCAATCTCTTCTTTTTCACCTTACAATGTAGATAAATTAAAGATGAAGACGCCCTAGATTCTATTCAAGGTTTTCACGATTTGTTTTTGTTCAGTAACGTTTCACTCTGACAAACCAAACCCCCTCTTCATACAGCTGATTTCTTTTCTCTATCTCGCTGAACGGACGGGGCTGACTTGGGTGTCTTCTTTTAATCCTCGCCATCTTGTTATCTAAAAGGTCGACCTTGAGGAACAGACAACCAAACCATCGTCGTTGGGTCTTTGAAACGAGAGGCACCAAACCATCGAGGGGAGGACGGGACTCGCCCTGTGCGCCGGTTTACAGGCGATTTGACCTCTTTATCTCATATAAAAAGGTTTTAAAACTGCAACACAATTGTATGTCTGAAGATTATAGAAGCAATCCCAGTTGTATCACATTATCATCAGCTTTGACCAGAGAATGTCTTCAATACGAGTGGGAAGGCCAGATTAGAATATTAGACATTTTTCTGCCAGATAATCTTCTTAATCCTTGACCTGAGAAAGTACAAGTAGGTCTTTTTAACCCTTTGATTGGAACTTCAAATAGATTTGACTTGTTGTAGGGTTGCTAGTAAACTACATTTCATCATTGAATGATCTGACGATTATCTTCGCGATTCATTGTTTGATAGTTTGATCTCAATGAAATGGGAATGGGAAGAAAACCCTGATATTACTTCTGGTAATATCTGCTCTCACGGTCTCACATTGAGGAGGCTGGATTCATAAATGTTTGCTGGAAAACGGTTTATCAAAAAAACACATTTTCTCTTGAATATGTGCTTTTCCCTGCTGCATGTGTAGCTCGGCAAATGAAAATGAACCAACTGAAAGAGTGGAAGCATCATGTTATAGACACTCCCACTACACAGCAAGTGACAACATAACCAAATGAGTGGTTTGAAATCAATTGGAGTGCATTTCTGGAAGGATTCCCTTCCCCGGTGTGGTGTTGAGGGGTAAAACAGATGTCACAAAGTATTGGCAGGACTGCTGCTACCTTGTATGACAGACAAATGCGCCATTTATTGCCGTACTGTAAATATTGGCCCATTTCCATTTGACTGTCCTGGCTGTGAAAGAAACTCGCTCGTACTATCTGGTGGTAATATCAAGTATCAAGCGTATAAATACACAAGCAACAGAAATAGCAGCCATAGAAGCAGGCAAATAGGAAAGAATGGACGAGTTCTGGAAGGGTTGTCCAACTGTAGAGGAAAGCCTCCACTACACATGCTTTACGACGCGTACCACACTGTTTTCTAAAGGCAAACACTCACACTAGAGACGCTTTCTCCACATGTTTGACATAGTTGTCTCAGGTTGCAACATGAAAAGAACCTCTCGACCACACCTCGGTAAAACTTACCAGATGGCACAAAATGGAGGACTTTTTTGTCTTCCATGTTCCCCAGGTTTGAAAGGTGAGATGCTTTCCAAAGATCAACCCATCATCCTCCTCCTCTGTGCTCCTACTCACCTTGAACTGACCCGTGATCCCCTCTCAGTATCTTTCTATAACCCACACATGCCTCCCCTGTGGCAGCACATGGGTTTGAAACAGGAAGTGGGAGGGGAAGGGGGGTGGGCATAGGAGGGCCAAGGGCGTGTCTTCTTCAGCTGGGTCCTTGTGCCCATGACACAGAATTGAATGAATTAGCAGTATTGTGTTTGGTTTTGATATTGCAGATTTCTGTCCCTTGTTCTTCTGATTTTACCTTGTGTTTTTTATAAAGTTTGCCGTGCATTTAACGTTACAGACTTTGTACACTCTTAGCTTTATTTTAGTGGGTTTGTGAAACACAATACACTCTGCTACAACTGGTTCAATTGGAACATGAACATAACATTAGTTAAAATAATACATTTCCTGTATTTCTTTTTTCATGATTTTTCATTGACATTTGGTTAATTTGTGTTTGGATTAGTTTGGGGGTCCGAAGACAAAAATATTCAGCAGTTTTATATTCCATCCGAAGTTTTTCTGGTGCAGATGAGATTCATTAAAATGGTCAATTGGGAGAGAAAAAATCATTGAGTAATTGTGTTCTGTTTTTAATTTTACAGATTTATTCTGTAAAGTGAGCAAAGAAAGAAAGAAGAGGTTCTCCATAGTTCTTTTGATATCACTTTAAAAATATATGTGTAGAATCGTTATAGTATTATTACTTATTAGATTATTTTGATGTTTCTGTTTGTAGAAGATCCTACTTTTAGTATATATATATATATATCTTTTTCCTGTGGGCACTAAGGTTGGGAACATTCACATTGTACACAAAGTGCTGCTGATAACACAAACAAGGACCATTTACCAATGTGAACTATGTTTTAGTAGTCAAACACTTAAAAAAGCTCGGTTTTAAAGTTTCTTACCCAAATATAGTGTATCACATTTGTTTTTTGGGCCTAGTAGACTTGTTGAATACATTCTTACCATATGACATTTAGCCAGAGCAAAGTAATCTGAAACATATAATGTTTAGACAGAGTCAATAGGAGGCTCCCTGGAGAGGGCAAACCAGCTGAACTGCTTCTTCAACAGGTTCCGCAGGTGAAATCTTCACTTGCTGTGCTGCAGTTTGCATACCAGCCTCGTGTGGGAGTGGATGAGGCCATCATCTACCTGCTGCAACGAGCTCAGTCGCACCTGGATGGAAAGGGTGGCTCTGTGAGAATAACTTTCTTTGATTTCTCCAGTGCCTTCAACACCATCCAACCACTGCTACTGAGTGAGAAGCTGCGGGTGGTGGGGGTGGACTCGTCCACCGTCTCCTGGATCACTGACTACCTGACAGGCAGGCCACAGTTTGTCCGACTAGGCAGCGTGCTGTCTGATACGGTGTTTAGTGGTACTGGAGTTCCACAGGGAACTGTTTTGTCTCCCTTCCTGTTCACCTTATACACCACTGACTTCCAGTATAACTCGGAGTCCTGCCATCTGCAGAAATTCTCTGATGTCTCTGCAGTGGTAGGGTGTATAAGGGATGGACGGGAGGAGGAGTACAGGACAGTAGTGGAGGACTTTGTGGTGTGGGCGGGCAGAAATCACCTGCTCCTGAACGTGGCCAAGACCAGAGAGATGGTGGTCGACTTCGGGAGGAAGAAGACGGCTCTGCTACCGCTGAGGGTTCTGGGAGAGGAGGTGGTCATGGTCGAGGACTACAAGTACCTGGGTCTCTCCATCGACAACAGAATGAACTGGAAGACGAACATCAACGCCGTCTACAGGAAGGGGATGAGTCGACTCTTTTTCCTGAGGAAGCTTCGATCCTTCCATGTGTGCAGCAAGATGTTGGAGATGTTCTATCAGTCTGTTGTGGCCAGTGCTTTGTACTTCGCTGTGGTCTGCTGGGGGAGCAGCAATGGAGCCGGTGACACCAACAGACACAAACTTGTTAAGAAGGCCGGCTCCATCATTGGCTGCAAACAGGACAGCTTGGAAAAGGTGGTGGAGGGGGGTCACTGAAGAAACTGTTATCCATGTTGGATAATCCTGACCACCCCCTCCACCACCTGCTACAGGGACAGCGGAGCACGTTCTCCAACAGACTCCGTCAGCTCCGCTGTCACAAGGACCGATACAGGAGATCATTCCTGCCCAGTGCAATAACACTTTACAATAAATCATCTCTGGCCAAATAATGACAATAACAACCCTGTACTGCTGTGATGTTGCTGCTCTTCCTCTTCCTCTTCTCCTTTTACAAATTATTATTATCGCACTGTCTCTTCTTGAAGGTTATTCTTTTGTTTTAGTTTAGTTTATTTAATTTGATTTAATAATTTAATATTTTTTATCTTATTATATTGTATATAACGTGTATATAATGTGTATCTTAATTCTATTTTCTTCCCTGTACATGCTGCTGTGACACCAAAATTCCCCTCTTGACGGATCAATAAAGTATCTATCTATCTATCTATCTTAATAAGTTCCTTCCTACAGGTCTGTTCTTTCTTGCTTATATGAGCTATTCTCTGGTGTGTTACTGCCACCTAAAGTCAATCTTCTGAATCACATTGAACCGCCTGAATAGTGCGTCATGCGTGTGCATGTACATCAAGGAACTAAGAAAGCAGTAACCAACTAAATAAACATTGCTTCATGGCGCCACTAATTCTCTAAACTCGACCCAGTACCTTTAACCACAAATTCAAATTCAATCATTTTCCAGGTGAGAAAACGAGAAGGCAAATCTGCTACCAGACTTTAGTCAAAGATCAACTAAAGTATCTAAACCAGATACAATAACAGCCACAAACTGAGCTGGTGAAAGTAGTGGTAAGAATAAGAGCTCAAACTTAAGACATTCCACCTCCACATGTTAAACTATAAATCCACCTTCTTACCTTCTATAAAAAGGTATGAAAGTACTCAGTTTGTCCCTGGTTCAACATTAGTAGTGTAATAGCAAGCATGAATAGAGCATTTCTTCTAAAAATATTTAGTATTAATCAATACACAGATAATAAAGAATTCAGAATTTGTCAAATGTCATATCAGCTGTGTACATTTAATGGCTTGTTAAGTATATCGATATTTTCAGTCCTCTATTACCTTCAGCTAGAAGTAAAGAAAATGACAAGGAGGGAGGACATATTAAAAGGATAAACCAGGTCACCAGATATAAAGAAATGGTGATTATAGGCATAAGACAATTGGGACACTGTTCGGCAGGAATGACTCTTCACCGCCGTGAGATGGCAGCACAGTCTGCAAGGCAGCAAACGCAGTCTGACTCAGATGAGTTCATATTTCAGTTGACAACATGAACCACCATGTGATTCGTAACCGTTGGACTACCGCGGGGTTTAATGGTTTTATGTGAAGCACTTTGAATTGCCTGGTTATGGAAATGTGCTTTACAAATTAACTTGCCTTGCCTACCCAGCACGATGGAAAGTGACAGCGAGGGGGTCAAACAAAGCCTGCAAATGGGACCAGTTGGAATGATAAAATACTGTTTATTTTGCTTATTTGGTTTTTAAAAAAGCCTCATTAACTGGCTTCCGCCCTGATCTAAACCCGCTCCACTCAGCAGAGCACCCTGGCATTTATTTTAACTACACACAAATATTTAAACCATTAGTTGCCGTATCATTAGGTCAAACAGTGGCCATGGCATAACAAACAAAGAGGCCCGGAGAGCGATGAAATAACTCCACTAATGTTCTGTGGTCAAGCAGTTCATTGCACGTGCTTAATAAGTGTGCTTTACTCCACTGTGAAACATTAGAAGATCTCCAAGAGCACCTGAGGGCCAGAACTGAGGGGAACACTGAGATAACAACTGAGGGGCATTATAGAAGAGCTCAACCCATAAAACACAGATTGACAGTGTTGGATAAGAGAAAAGGGCTGATTGAATATTAAATTAGGATGTGCAGAAAGGCTCTTCAGCGGGTGATGATTCAGACTTGGCCGCCATAGAATAGCTACTGAATGAATCTGTTGTTTTTACTGTCGGGGAGGCTATAAATGTGTAACAGAGTGCGCCACAAACCTTGCAGAGATCCATTTAGCAGTCAAACATTAAATATGTGCAGGTGTACTGATGTGCAAGAAAGACTGTGCAGTGACATTATTGTTAAAACTGAAGAGCCATCCACTGTGATAACTTAAACTTAAACTTACACGTTTAATTTGACAGTAAGAGCATTTCGGTGAAATGAATTGTATTACTAAAAATGAATACATTCCAATCATTAATTTTCACTTTAATAAACTAATACTGTGTAAACAAACCAAACTTTTCCCTCAATCTTACAAACTTCCCATCACATGGTCTGAGCACAAAGCAAACAGCAAACACTACAGATCATCAAGTCATATTTCGATCAAGCTTTTTGACCGTTACCTTCAGAAAAATGATTCAGAGTCACTCCAGGCATCTCCTCAGCCTCCTTTTTGATCTTCATCAATCCGTGTCTTGCAGTGCAGCCAAACCTCCGTGAGAACTCAACAGCCGCTTAGTGTGTTTCCTGCGTGAGAGTTGTAGCACGAATGGTCCTGCAGGCGTCCCTCAGGTAGACGGGAATGCGTCGTTCATTGAATCTATAACACCTTAACGGCCTCTCTGCGAATCACAGTGAAGCTGACTTTACGTACCAAAGGTAATGCAGAAAAGGAAGGCGGGCTTTGGGAGAGGAGGAGTCAAGGAGTCAGAGGAGGACATGACCCGGGGAAGGAAGGTGTGAGGAAGCTACTTTTAACCTCTTCTGGGCTTCTTCTACTGTGAGACATTTACCACCACATTTATGTTATGCTAAAACACGAATGCCACCACAGGGTTTCACCTGTAGGATTCATTGCAATATTCAAAGCGCTCAATCCGAGGAACTCTACCAGGCCGCGGTGGTGATCTTGAGTAATTAGCAAGACTTTGTTGGACCATAAATATCATCTGACCTATAAAATCCAGCAGCGCCATCTACAGTGTCCAGGTGGGCTACTGCGACAGCTTCCCCTGAAGTCATCATGATGAATATTAACACAAGCATGGCTATTGTTGATCCTCACAGCTGTGACTCCTGTGATGAGCAACGAATGGAAAGCAGAATACGGGTACGCCGGTAGCCGGTCTAATCATTGTGTTAAGGGCCAAAAGTAAAATGAATGATTGAACAGGCCAACTACGGTCCTCACGGCCTGCGTTGACCAGGTTTCTTGTTTTGCTTTTTGTTAGTGCATTTGATTCATTGTCAGATAAAAAATTGTTTTTAGAAAACTAACAACCCGGCCGAACCATTATACCCACGAATAATTACTTTCTGTGACTCGTTGTCTGACTTTCGCATTTGGTGTTTAAAGCGAAACCCAGTCTGACAAGGCAGCTCTCATGGAAGAGGGAAACACAATAATCTATTAAATGAAGGGATGAAGGCTCACATTTTCATAGTCCCTCATAGGTTTGTAGTTTTTTGTTTTGTGCAAGTAATGAGAAGAGAAAGAAGATCTTAAGGGAGAACTTCAAGACCTGTTTGAAACTTTCTCACCTTCACTGGCCGGTGGGTAGAAAAGGTAGATTGTAGCTTTATTCATATAACATATTAATTGTCATACAATATAGTGTGTGTTTGCATATTGATTTGTTCGTTATTGACGGATATACATTTATATATATTTTTTTACAACTACATCTGATTGATAGGATTTAACTCAACTCCAACTTCTCATTTCTATTCTGAAGTATAATAAAGTAGCAGCAGATGAGACATTACATCACGTTGTTTTTACTTCACTGAGATTTACAGTAATTATCTACTTCCATGTTTAATATTTCACTTTTTCTGTCAGCTTCTTCAGAAAAACGTAAAATTCATCAGAGTGAATCCATTCACACCATATCCATTTTCCAACAAACTGAATCGATATGCTGTCAAATGGGCGTGTGTAGGAAGGTTTTTACTTCCATTATCAGCTTTTTTTCATGTAGTCCTCACTTTAATCTCCTTATAATTTTTCTTTCTTTTACCTCACAGTGTGGTATCACAGGTTTTTTAACCAAATTTTCTCTATTTAACAAGAGAGCAAACATTATTCAAACTGTACCTCAAGAAGTCTTTCAAGCCAAGTTATCAAACTCCTCGCCTGCAGTTCACATCCCTCTCCATATTACAACTAAATGACTGGATGCAAACAGCAGCAGCAAAAACAACAACAACAAATATATAAGAAAGAAATATGTAAGAAAAGTAACACAACTAGAAAATGCATTTCCTGCTGAAAATGCGTTGGAATGCAAAAAGCTGAAAGCTGAAATGATTTTTTTTAAATAGCTGAAATTACAGAACGTTGAAGGGAATTTGAATACATTTGCTGAAATTACAGATATTAGAAAAGCTGAAATGAATTTGAAATTGATGAAAATACAGAAATGAGAAAAGCTGAAAGGAATTTCAATAGATTTGCTGAAAAAGCAGAAATGAAATAGTTGAAATAGATGTGAAATATTGCAAAAGAAAATACAGAAATTAATATTAAAACATTGCTGTTAATACAGGCATAAGAAAAGCTGAAATTATTTTAAAGAACTGCTGAAAATACAGGGAGTGGGGAAGCTGTATTTCAATAGATTTTCTAAAAGGTAGCAGGAGCTTAAATGAATTTTAAAAAGTACAGAAATAACAAAAGCTGAGATGAATAAAAAGAGGTTTAAAATTGTTTGTAGTAATATTACTAGTAGTATTAGTTATAGTTGTAATTTTGGTAATAGTAGTACTAGCTGTAGAAGTAGGTTTAGTATCAATAGCAGTAGAAACAGCTGTAATACTAATACTATTAGCCATAGTAGTATATGTAATAACATTAGTAGTAGTTGTAGTATTAATAGCAGTAGAAATACTAGTAGTATGGTAGTAGAAGTATCAGTTGTAGTACTAGTAATATTCATAGTGGTTGTAGTAGTATTTGAAAGAGCAATACGTATTTCAACGAAACCACTTCATTCTGAGCTTCATGGTTAAGGTACAGATAATCATTGAGGCTTTTATTTTGAAATGATGGAATTGGGTGAGGGGGGGGGGGTGGGAGACAGAATGTTTGTTATTCAAACTGAGAAGTTTTCAATTAATAGGCCTCATCACAAGCGAGTGTTTTCATCATGTTGGTCTGTTGACAGAAAGCATAGCTGCGTCATGTGACTCCACTAATCAGGTAATAGGAGCAGCTGTGAGTCACAGACAGAGATGCTGCAGCATGTGTGAGTATCCACGGCAACGGCGCACCTGGGCTCATTAACGAGCTGCTGCAAAGGACAGAGACAGGACAGCGAGTTACACAGAATCCACACCTCAAACAAATGTCCTTTAGCGCAAAACTATAACAGCTATCTAAAAAATAAGACGTTTCTGCGAGACCCAAGGCTCTACCGAACGCATGGATGCGTTTTTTTATGTCTGTCCGGTAATAAATACGGCTCCTGTCGCAGTTTACAAAACGTGTACCTTGTGGATTTTTTGAGAAATATGGCGCCAGATTTGTATTGGAGCCTATGGGGCTTTTGGCAGAGGTTGTGTTACTTTAACACTCCTTAAGCCAAAACTAAAGAACTCTGGGATTCCATGAACACATAATCCAATCAGCACAACCATGCCATCATTAATCCAAAGAAATGAAGCCTCAAAAGTGTATACTTATATATACAGAAGTTCCATATTTTTTTAACCAGATTCTGACTCTGCCCCACACTCTAGCCCTCGAGGTCTCACTCTAAGAAACCAAATACACACTCATGTAAAACTCAGAAACGGAGCAAAGAACTAGTGAAACATAATCAGTGATTATGAAAAAAGTACAATAGATATCAACAAGCAGTTTTCATAAAATAGTTTAGACTTGTGTCAACATTTGAAAGTTGAAATGGTGTCTGTAGCTGAAAGATAGGCGAAGCTGAAAAATCTGAAAGTTGAAGTTTAAGAGGATTTGAAAACAAACTCCATTTGAAAACCATGTTAAAATATTAATGATTATTGATTTATATACATTCAAGCATAAGAGGTAGAAAGCTGCAAAGTAGCCCTAAAGCCAGAAAGGAGCTGAACATTTTAATATTTGAACGGTTTTAATAGCTGAAAGTGTGGAGTTGAAAGGTGCGACGGAAGAAATACATGAAGATGGCGGAATAAAGAATAGAAGAACAATACTTGGAATGCTTAATGCATTCCAACAATGAAGCTCACAAGCTGTGGGCACAGTAGTGCTTTAAGCTAATGCTAGTTTGAGCATGCTAACATGCTGTTAACAAGGTATACTATTTACCCTTTTTTATATTCCTAATTTCATATGATCATTTGCAAAATTAGCACTGACCTCAAGGTAAAGCTGAGGATGATCTAAATATCATTAGTTGCTGGTATTTTTTTTTTATCAAACACACTGGACAAATTCAAAAGTAGACCCGACGAAGGCACTGAATGAAATATTAAGGGAAACACAAACCTTTGTCTTCACAAAATCTAAAGGCAAAAGATTGAAATAAAATGGTATTAATGATACTAACAGTGAATGACAATAAGTCACTTGTATCTAATCACAGAGGAAAGCTGAAAACACATCTCAAAGGACATGCTGCTTGTTCAAATTCAGTTTGCTACTTTTGATTTTAGCAAAAACGTTCTTGAAATGGTTATTTTGTTACCAAGAGAGAGGTTTTATTCAACAGTACTTCTGCAGTCTCATGAAATTCTATTCTCATTTCAAACTTTTATTCTCTGCCCCGCTGGATATTTAAAGACTATCTCTGCATGATCTATGTGCAGCAATCTAACCTGACAACCGTATCGGCTGAGATATTCAATCGGACAGATATTAATTCAATCCGTCTGTTTTAATTGAAATGACCTGGCATCTTACGGTTCGGCCGGCCACATGATAACTACATAACCTGATTGAATTAAATGGCAGTAGACTTTCGAATCCCCGGTTGGGATTATGCCACTGTAGTTTTATTTGAGTTCAAAAACAGAACATGGAATCTCTTTGTGTTTTCCACACAATATTAAAACACGCTTGCTTATATTTCTGAACATGATGGCAAAAGTAATCAGCAGAGGAACAATGCCAGAAAGTGAATGTGTCTCACAAGGGGTATAACAGAGGCGACCCAAGTTTTAAGCCCGATATTACCCGTTGGTGCAAATATAATCTTGCAGGAGGGTATTTCTTGTCTACCGATAACACTTCCTCTGTCAAAGAAGCAGATCGCAGTGATAAACTTACTTTAATATGGCTATTGGTAGGTTGTTACTTTGCTTACGGCCATACCACCCTAAACACGGCCAAACTAGTCTGATCTCGAATGCAAAGCAGGGTCGGGCCTGGTTCTCCATTCTTCTTTACTGAAAGCAGAGCATGAAGAGCAGTACAGCTTTGCTCGCACAGAGCAAGTGTTCCCGGTCAATGGATAACATACATAACAATACTCTGACAACAGCATCGTAACTTTGTACAACATATATTGGACTCAAAAAACACTTAACCCTGTGATAGTGGATGGAGATACAGTTTTCTGTTTTTTTCTTTAAGGAGCTAGAAGGTTTGTATGTGTTGCAGGCAACTTTCAGGTCCTCACCGTTGTAGGATATTAGAAACAAATAGACGATCCGGTTCATAAAATTAATAAAAATGCATATAGTGTACACCAGAATACAGCCATGATTCTGAAACTGTGTAATCAATAAAGTAATGACAATATTGTAAAACCACTGTAATTCTGCAGCTGTATTAGAATAATACCAATGTACAGTTATTGTATTTGATGTAATGTAATCAACTGGAATGCATGCATGTAATACTTGCTCAACAACTGATATTGACTAAGGATCATTCGAAATCCGAGTTACATTGAACTCACCAGAAGACCACTTTCACACCTTTAAGCATTGTTATAAATACCTGTAGGAACCATTGTTCTGGAGTTCGCTGGTGGAGGCAACAGACGGGCACTAGGGATGGTCAAAGGACTGACCTGGGGCCTGTTGGTCGCTGAGACCAGCGGCTCCTCAGCTGAGATGTTCTTTTTACCGCAACGCCATCTCCTTTATTAAATACATTTGATTTTAACCTTTTGATCAGCGATGACCTCTGTCCGTCCGGCGTTTCTTCATTTTTGCACACAACAATTTGGTGACCCTGACGTGATGGAGAGCAATGGACGGACGGAGGAACAGCTGATCTGAACAAAGCCCAGCGATCGATTTTCTTCACTCACACGGCGCCATCGAAAAGGTAACCGGCAACCAGTTGTTTTAAAACCGAAATGCTGTATAGTTTATCATAGAACATTTAGGTGTGAGTGGACAAGATACGATGTTTTGGAGGTAAACTACATTTTAGAGAAAGAATAATTTTTCTCTTAGTTTGGATGGCCGTTGTGATAAAAAGCACATTGTATATAGTGTTTGTTTGGACGTCTCTGTGTGTGTTACCGACAAAGCTCGGTTGTGTAGCGTTAACGTTAAGCGAATGGGTAGCGTTAATTAACCGATCGGTCATAATAAGGAATGAGTGAAAACCTAGTATAGGCCTCAACCGGATGAGGGAAAACGTATCGCAACTTATAGATTGTTAGAACGTTATACACCGTGCATTACGTATCCAGAGTTAAAGACCCACGTGGCGCGTCGGGACCGTGATCGTGTTGCCGAGCAAAGGAGGGGGATGAGGTTCGCCGTTCAGTGGCGACTAGCGGTTGTCTCAATAAGCCTCTTTTAGACTATGTTAGAAATCACAATAAATTAAATAAAGTATGGACTAGACGACGCCTATATGGCTAGAAAGCAAGATTATATTTTGGAAATGAGCCTACGGGACTCTGCGGAAATTTGCGGAATAATTGTGTGCAGAAACAAGACATGAGTCATGGGGACTCGGTCAGCATTTAATTAAATTGGAAGAACGACCCAGATAGCAAAATTAATGGTAAATTACAATACATTAGAGATCGGGGAATAACGTTACGAACTTGTATATAATTGTATGTTGCATGTTTAGAAAAGAATGAAGCCGGATTAAGGATTTGATTGGGGCCTGGTCTTGGGGAAAACGGAGCACATGTTTTTGCAACATTACAAGATGGCGGGCGGAGATAAATAGAGAAAACAGTTAAAAGATGGCTGAGAAAGAAATTCTCAGCTTGGTCTACAGAGGTGGGGGTGGAGAACATGTGCTTTGGAGATTTCCAAAATGGCAGCCGGCGACAGTTAAAAGAAGAAACAGATGTAACACAGTTTTTGTATTTTGTATGACATTTTTTCTTCCTCCATTCTTAGGACCATGTGACCTTTGCTTGCATTACAAACGGTCTATGGACTTTTATTTTTATTTTTTTTAGGCTCTATGAGATTATTTGTTTTAACGTTTATGTAATTTTTCTCTGCTTACATTAACACAATTTTCCCATTTATTGTTTAACCATTTTTACAAATACTGAGTTTGACAGAGACTCTGATCAGAGTCTGCAACACATCACACACAGCAGCAGCACACCTGAAGATGCACATTAACATGCACATTAGCACACACACCCATGGGTCTTGGGCAAGAGACAAAGGACAGGACGCTGTCTGTGGAGCCGGTCTGGTAAGACAAAAGGGAGTCGTTCCGAGAGAGGTGCGACCCATAGAGACGTAGAGACGGTCAACAGTCCAGTGGGTGAATATATGTAAATAGTTAGCACAGAGGGAGACGTTTAAATGAGTGGGAAATAATGTGATTTCAGCCAAATCTGTAGACCTTGTTGTAAATATTTTGTTATTTTCTCTTAAACTTAGGCTGCAAGTTGTTGAGTGTGGATATGAGATGTACAGTGCACGGTACATCTCATACAGCATCTTAATGACGGAAGCAAATTTTTAGATCATAGGGCAGTACAGAATTGGAAACTTTGTTACAGACCATCATCCTGTAATTATTTTATCAACTAACCTTTTTGAACACAACACCGTATACAAGAGCAGAGGAGTGAAGCGTGCTGTAAGAGGCCCTTTGGAAGGGTTTGCACTGCGGTTTAAATCGATCATACAAGTAAATCTATGCTGCAAATCATAGTACTTTGGTAGTGGACTACATTCATTAAGTTGTAGGTATAGTAGGGATTCATTTTACTAAATAAACAGCATATGGCATGTATATTATAATAAACGAGTATGTACAAATGTGTCAATACGAGTGGCCTATGACCCTCTAGGGAAATAACAATGTCCAACAACACCACTTGGGATAGGCCCAAGACCATTCTTGTTAAGGCACAGAGCTGTTCACCAAAATCAGGGGTCAGAGACCATATGGTAATTATAAAAATATACGGTTTTATTTAGTTAAATATTCTTTTTAAAATGACAATATGTTCTTTGTTAAGGAGTAGATGAGTGATAAAGAAAATAAATAATTCAAATCAATAAACCAGCATGCAGAATGAGGAAGATGCAAACAATATAACAAAAAGGAAAAAACCCACATGCAATATGTACAGTTAATACAATATAGAGCCATTTTTGTACCAGTTTCCAGATTGCTTGTGTGATCACAAGTTTTACCAGAATCCTGAACGGTTTCAGCCGGTATCAAGAACAGCTTCAGTGGGGGAGGGAGAACGCGCCGGGGAATATTGGCCCTTTAATTAGTCGTGGCACCAGGATAGCCCCACAATAGCATGTCCAAGGCTGCAGGTCAGTCCAGCGAATTACAGGACAGGCCGCCCACGGACCCCGGCGGTGGCACCCACCTCACACACACACTCAGACAGCGGCCCACACGAGACACCGAACGCCAGCAGTCCAGGCATACATCCACCCACACGGGGACATCCATGACCAAGACAGGGTCGCACACCGCAGCAGAATGATGACCTAGGGCAGCGGCCAAAACATAACGCACGCCTCCCACACACATCTCCACAGGCACCCAGCAGGAGAAGACAACAGAGCAAGTCCACACACCACGGACTTAAGTAATGTCCCCGGCTCTCCCAATCAATCGGAATTAGCCCCAGGTATGCTGGTCCACCCCCCTGTGTGCAGGTAAGAGGGAGGGGAAAACCCCCGTCCGGTCACACAAAGAACTTATATTATATATTATTGTATATAATATATAATATTGTGAGAAAATTAATTTTGCCACGGCAGAGCTCTTTGCTTTCAGGGTGCCCTACTAGTTTTATATATATATATATATATCGCTAAGGCCGTCCTTTATTTTCATTTTAGAGAAATAACAACGACAAAGAAGTACAAACTCTTCTCATCTGCAGGTAAACACGACATCACATAATCGTGGGGCATCAGCAGGGGCTTGAAATGTGTTGTCTCAGCTTTTATATCTAAAGCCCAATTACGCTGCCTGATTGGATGAACCTTTTGGCCCTCCGATAAACAAGAGTGTTAAGAAGGTGGTCGCTGGTGCTTTGGAGTTAATGAGCAACCCATAGGTAATCAGTGACCCTGGAATCAGTCGACCCCGCCAGAGATGTCACCGCTCTGTCTCCAGCAGTCTAGATGAAACAGGAATATAGATTACACAAAGCGGTGAACCCTCACAAAAATTGGGACATAATGACACAGATAGGTGACATATTGTCTGGTTGAGCGTGCATGAGGCAGCGAGGCAGCACTAATAAGGTAACAGAGAGAACTTGGAATGAGGCGGTTTTGCAGTGTGACCGACTAAGTCCCTGCCAGCTATGTAACCTGGGAGTCTGTGACACACAAAGACACAGCTTGTAGTAAAAGACACAGCTTTGAGGGTCAACAGGAATACTGACTCACGTAAAAGAAAGTCAAAAAGTTCAACTGAAACCAATGTTAACAATCGGTATTCAATGAAATCACTTGGATTAACTGTTGAGTCTACAGAACATCAGAAATGAGTGAGAATTGTGTACCAATGCAAAAATGAAAGGTAATAATGGAAAAAAGAGTTGGATTGAATGACACCTGTGTGTAAAATTATCTAAAACCGGATATAAAACATAAAATTCTCAGGGTATGAGTTTTGCACAGAAGCTTTAAGAGCTGACATCAATATTGTGGTAAGAAAACGGGCTTCTCCTTCACCGATTGCCAAGTGTGAAACGTGCCGCTTTCATTCCCTTTATCAGCTCTTCCTTACACAAAAAGAGCTTTCTTCTCCTGATGCTTTCCACTTCATTCAGGTTTGCGGAGCGAATTAGTATGCACTAGAATAACTTAATTAAATTTGCATTTGCGTTGAAAACAGCATTAGTAAAATGTGAGCTGTTGTACTCGTCCAGCGCGTTAGGAGGCAGTGCAGCTCCAGTTCAGAGTCTCTCACACTGCCTGTTTCTCAGAAGAGCTACACAAACTACAAATCATGTTACCAACCTCTTTCCTGTTATTTTTCTTCCCTTTTCATGATATAAATGTTCACATCACATTGATTGATGGTTGTTCAAGTGGGACTGAATGTTTTTCTATGCAGAGTGAGTGAGTGGTGTTATATTATGTCAGGTCCTCCACTGGTTGCCATGTTTTGATTGCTAATTGCTACCTTCACACTGGTTTTCATTTCTTACATACCTCTGCTTAACCTGTGGGAATTATTTAAAGAAACCAGAAAATGTCTGCTTTTACAGACTCTATAAAAAAAGTAAACTCTACATTTTCTGAAAACTTCCATTTTAGACCTGGAAGACACACAGTGATTGAACAAAAACAGATGATTAGCTGCGACATCTCCTATCGATATCCGGGCAAATCTGCTCTGTTTTCACGTCTTTGAAAAGTAATAGAAAAAAACGTATTAATAAAATAATATAAACAGCATCTCCAAAACACGGCTCACAAAGGAGAATATTCACTCCATGTGTTGTTTTGGGAAAAGGTGGTTTCATTAAGGCTGAGTGGATAAGGTGATTTGCTACCAAAAGGCAGGTGTTGGGTTGACTTACATCTGGAGGCCGAGCTGTAGAAAAGTTGTTCTGCAGTAGGTGGACGTCTGTAGGAAAGGAAGAGACAGAAAGAGAACATGCCAACCTCTCGCTCATATACCTGCCCAGGCAGAGGTATCTCTTCGGGGAAATAACTTCTACTACAGTGATAGCGAGGGTTCGGCTGGTACCGGACGTGGATGTGAACTGACATCCCGATACACTCATTCCACCAGCCTGTTGCCTTCACAATGTCTCATGAAGCAATAGAGCAGAAAACAGACAAGAGTGCTCTGAAAAATGACTGTCTGCAAATCTGCGCAAGGTCAACACTTAAAATCCGCAGGGGTGAGTTTTTTGAATTTGAATGCATCCTTGGACTTATGCAAACTGTGAAACAATCAAGTTGTTGCTGTGATCCATCAATCCACCACACTTTCTCCCGACGCGGCTTTAGTACATTGACGGTCGGAGCAGTTGCTGAGTCTCTGATTGCGGTGAATGGGTTTATGTTGGAATTAGTTGGAAGTAAGGTCCCGTATAGACGCTAAAGGGTGCGTCGTGCATCGATATCAGGACTTGACAAAGCCTTTGTATTTGATGAAGTGGGAATGAGGACGGGTTACATGTTTTATAATCGATTATAAAGAAAAAACTTTACGTTTACCAGAAAAAACGGTTAAAATCAAATCAAGTTTTGTAGTTATAGTAGTTAGAATTCGTTATGCCCTTGTAGGCAAAAAGTGAATCCTTTCTATTGCTTTTCAGAAGAAACAAGAGCAATATTTGATCATATATATATATATATTATTTTCCTTGTATTGTCATTGCATGGCTTGCACTACATTGCATTGCATCAACAATGTCCATTTTTCTACTTTATTTTGATTAACATGTTAATCAAATGATCAATCACTTCTCTTACCCTTTGCACAAACTTTGAAATAAACACCATTAATTGATGTTAGTCTGGGAATCTATCTGGCTTGGTGAGTAATTTAGCCGCACTGCCCTGTTCTTTTTATTAATTAGACCTCAACACCAGGTCGCCCAGTTAATTGCAGCAGAGGCCAAGCTCACGTTGCCTCTGCTTACTGTCAAACTAAAAACATAAATCACCAAAGGAAATAACCATGTATAAGGACTTACATTCAATTATTGCACTTAAACCTCCCTCAGATTCTCTAATTGTAGAACACAAGCCCATGTTCTTTCATTGCATTTTGAAAGAGGGAAACTGTGAAATATCTACCATAGATTGGCCTGTCGTTTGGTTTCTTTCTTTGCTTTAATGCTCAGAGGCTAGAGCGGTTCACCCTAAAGAGGATGTCTTACTCGGTGAATGTGTAAATACTAGCACTCTGAAGCAGCCATGCACCGGGGAAGGGGTTGTATTGTCTGCCAGGGCCATGTGAAAGCTGCGATCCCCGGTTGATTGAATAGTATTAAATCCCCCTAAGTCACAAGGGGAAAGATGTCCATGAGGAAGTATAGAAAAAAAGGCAAAAAAACGCCCTGGTCTAATTGAGGCATGGCATATGGGTATTATCCGTGCAACTCAACAGAAGGTCGATGAGTTTCTGATATTGTGCAGACTGAATTTCTGCTGGAGGTCATCAGTCGCACACACACTGACTCACTAAACTATTGTGGGCGAAGGCAGGAGCAGCAGCCTAATGGCGAGGATGTATGAGCTCATTCTCATTAGACCGCAACACCTATGCTTATATTACTTATAAATCAGTGATGCTTTTTGGATAATTCATTTACAATTTTTTAAAATCATTTTTAGATAACTGACAGTTGTTCCTGAACTTCCTGAAGAGTCGTTTTTTAATTGATTTCATTTCACTTTTAAATAATGTGTGGCTTTTAAAATGCTGTAGTGCTGCAGCTGTGTATTCCACATTCAAAAATATTTGTAAAAATCTGTCCTGATACAATTCTTGCCTTCTGTAAGACAACTGTCCTGCAGAGATTATAGGACGGCAGTTTCTTCATAGTGGTGGGACACAATATAAGCCAAGGGATGATTGGAGATTGCATTTTTGAAATGTCGAAAGGGGTTGAGAAGGGCAGAGCCGCTAGTTGGCTTATCTGTAGTCACTGCACTCTATTATCACACTGGGGCATAGATTTAATTTCAGGGGGTGATAAAGGAAATAAAATGGAACACCTCAGTATCGAAATTGCAACGAAATGGGTTCAACATTTCTTTTGTAAAATGATTTACATACGTTTTCTTTTTAATATTTAGCAGTAACGTTGATGAGTTGACAAAGTCAATAGAGTGAATCGCACTAGAACAGTCTGGTATGTTCTAAAAAGAACATCGCTGCAGTGTAATGCAGCCTTCAATTAGACAACACTTATGCCTTAATGCAATGTTACAATAACCAAAATCTAAGACAATATCAAGTCTCGTATTACAATATGGATATATTATCAATAGCTCAGTGCTTTAAGGGAAACAATGGAGAATATCAGAGAGAAAGCGTGCCTTTATTTGAGCTTCAGCTGCACACATAAGTAGCACCATATATTTTATTCATTGTATTACAGAATAAAATGAAGTCAGTCGGAATCTATTACCTTCTCATATCTTGAGATGCTTTTTTACAGTACAGGCACATATGGCTGCAGTCTATATCTTATTATGTTCCTCAAAAATATTATTGACCACCTGCCACACATCCCGTTTCAACTTCAGGCTGATATAAAGACGTGCAAATTCTCAGGTCTTCACACCTTTGAAGGTAGGAGCGAAAATCGGATAATTTCTGTCTGAAGCATTTCAAGGCGAGAACAATCCTAATGTTTAAGGTTTCAACAACTAAATTTAAAATATTTGACAGTGAATATTAATCATCCAACAGACACTATTTTGAAGAGGCAACAGGTTTATCTCTCACTCATGAGCTGAAGTTAGTATGCATAAATGTATCATAACGCCATTTAGGATTGAATCCTTTATCGCTTCTTAACAGAAATATCTGAATATACTGTGATTTTATTTACAATGTCAACGTTTTTTTTACTATATTTCCAAATGGCTACATAGATATGATTAAAGATCTCTTTCAATTGACCAAATGACTCCATGCAAAGTGTTAGGGTTTCGGAAAGCTCTCGAGGGAGGCCTCACTCCCTTGTTCTCGTCCCGGCCGGAAACGAGGACACGAATGAGTCAATTCGTTTAAATTCAAAAGTCAAAAGTTATTTAATAACTGAACAACGTTATAAGGAATGCAATTACAAAGTGATATACTAAGCGAACAGTGGAATATTTCGCGAAATAGAGAATCCTCTGAGCAAGTCTAAAGTGACTTATCAACGCGGCTGCAGGAGAAATTCTAACAGTCTTTCCCCCGCCATGGTCCTTTGAAAACTCTTGAGGTGTGTCTTCCTTGGTGCATTTGAATGTCATTGGCCTCTTCTCCAAAGGGTCACCTCCTCCATTGTCCCTTTCACGTCGAGGTGTGAAGCTGCAGCTGTAACCTGAAACCTCTCTGTCCTATCTGTCCCTCACATTCCAATGCACTCAATGTAGATACATTTGGCTTTATGCCTCAATGAGTAAATTTAACAAAGCATACATCGTTTAAGTCTTCATCTTATAACTAGTACACTTTCATTACAACAACGCATCATTAATGATCACCGTTCATCACCGTTCATCATAAGATCTAAGACAGTTCATGTGGTTCAATTCTCAAGACATTTGCCTCAGTCGGCTGCCTCGCATTAAGTTGTTCATTTATTACCTGACAGGAGAAAAAACTCCCAAAAAACCCTCTTTGGGGATAAAATTGGAAGAAATCCATAAAGAACGGCAATTGGCATCCGTCCCCAGGTTTTAACATCACATTGTGACAGAATGTTAATGTGTACAGTGTTTATATGATTTAAATGACTATGAATTGTGTTTGATTGAAATTGCATTCACTTCATCTAACATGTTAATGTAATAACTAATATCTAACATCACACAAACTATAATTCTAACACTAAACATTATTACACGTACTATAATTTCTTGACTAGGGGTGCACTTCTGGCTTAAATCCCTAACAAAAGCAAAGAGCATAGTGATGAACCCCCAAAAGGTTCATTTGACATTCCAATGTCCCCCAGCTTGTTTTGTTTAGATGTACTACTTTGGTCAAGGCTCATTGCTCATGTTAACCTTCTTCCAGGCTGCCTTTGGTGAAATAAACTCTGAGAAACGGACCGTACGTAATCTTCTTAACACAAATGTCCGACAGGACACATTACTGACCTGCTGGTGGACAATGAGGAGCTAAAGATTTACATCTTCTCCTCCATACTTTAATGGGGGACCAAAACAGATCGAGATGCAGAGTGGAGAGTGAACATTCATCCGACTGTCGGGATTATGTTATGACCACAAGTCCTTTGGACGTTGGGCTACAATATTGTCACATTTCTCTACTTTTTAGGCAGTAAATTACATTACATGTCATTTAGCTGACGCTTTTATCCAAAGCGACTTAGAATAAGTGCATTCAACCATAGGGGTACAAACTCAGAAGAACAAGAAACAAGAAAGGGCAATTTCCTCAAATAAGCCAATTTACAATTTGTTAGTCTTTTAGTGGAGGTAGAGTCTGAAGAGGTGTGTCTTTAGTTTGCGGCGGAAGATGTGAAGGCTCTCTGCGGTCCTGGTGTCTTCAGAGAGCTCGTTCCACCATTTCGGAGCAAGGACAGCAAAGAGTCGCGATCCAGTCGAGTGTTTTGCTCTCAGTGAGGGAGGATCGAGCAGTTTGGCAGATGCAGAGCGGAGAGTGCAGGTCGGGATGTCGGGTTAGACCATGTCCTGGATGTAGACTGGACCCGATCCATGAATTAGCTCAGTATGTTAGTACTCGCTAGTCAGGGTGCTGTCTACAAAGTGTCAATCAGCTCACTGTGGCATTTTGTGGCTGTAATTGTGTAAGTGCCTCTGGGGGAGGGGTGTTTGCTCTAAAAAAGGCCTCCCTAGGGGGAAGTCCAGTACCAAGAGAGCTCCTGTGATGCCCTGCTCTGGACCATGGGGGGGGGGGGGGGGTGGGAGGTAAAGGCAAGTGAACGAATGTTGAATAGTGGGCAGTCATCACCGTCCAGCTGCTCCCCGTCCCGGCGCTCTCCCACTTGGGGACCTTACCGTGTCCTTTTTACTGTACAGCTGCTTGCAACTGTAACATCAGCTCATGCGCGGTGAGATGAAAGCCTCCGTGCACACAGGCCATTTGTACACTCAAAACACATGTTTGTGTATTACTGTAGGAGCTGTGTTGTGTCTTTTTTCCTGCAAACAAACGGTACAACGAGAGGCAGAACGGAAAAAAACAACTTTGCAAGACAGATTTGTGCATGTGCACTCATGCAGACGCACAAACACACAGATATGCATGGACGGACAGATTCCAGGCACAAACAGATGTCTGCAGACGTACGCCTACATGCTTAACACATATACGCATGAACACACACACACACACTTGCATAAAAATACAGATGTGAGTGGAAAAACGTGAATTTACTCTTACATCTGGAGTGTGGCTCTGCAAAGAAATATGCAAAGGTGTTTTCAACTGATGGAGGCCCTCGTCAGGGACCGAAAGAGAGCGTTGTTCTACCAATAGGCGCTACTGGGCATGTGCAAATCAATGAACGCAGCTAGGAGAAGATGGACAGGAGGTGTTATGCTTATTGGATGAAATCTTTTGTCTGCATTGTACGATCATTCCCCTTTTTTTGTTTTGTTTGGTTAAAAAATGTTTTTCATATTAATTGCATCCTCTTTGCCAAAGAGGATGCAATTAGGCTGAAGCTAATTCAGCTGCCATGTGCCATTATCTATTGTATGTTGAGGCAGAAAAGAGGTCTGAAAACAAGCTCCATTCACATTTTTGATGATACATAAAGAACCACTAAAATTGACATTTTAATTAGAGATCTCGAAACAACAAAAAATGTTTTGCTTCGACAGAACATTTCAACAACAGTTCAGCCAAACAATTGAA
Source organism: Gasterosteus aculeatus (assembly GCF_964276395.1). Taxonomy (NCBI): domain Eukaryota; kingdom Metazoa; phylum Chordata; class Actinopteri; order Perciformes; family Gasterosteidae; genus Gasterosteus; species Gasterosteus aculeatus. The sequence goes on from NC_135691.1 coordinate 7,890,822, forward strand.
AACCTCCTGTTGCTCTGCTGTTTGATAATCACTATCACTCCTTTCCGTAGTACATTTGCTCTTATTGTAAGGGATTGTTGAATAGTTTTTGTTCGGGATTGCAGTGGGTTTTAATCATCAAGCTTTTTCATTGGGAGTGAAATCATGTTGCAGCTACTAAAAAGTAATGAAGTTTGAGAGGAAAGCAGTGAGACATTTAAACTGACACACATCAGGAGTCCTCCCTGTACTTGGATTCAGTGTTTACAGCAATTAGCCAGAGGAATCGATTTCAATTCCTTCTTGAAAAACGAGACGGGGAAGATGAAACGAACAGGAACTGTGTGGTGTCAGTAAATACGAGTAGTGGTAGTGTGTTGCCATGTTGCAGGTGCAACGATCCAGTGGTAAATAGCAAGAGGTTTCAACACCCTTGAGCGACATGTGATTGTTGTGTTGGATTCAAAGGCATCATTTGGTAGAGGCTGCGGTAAATGGAAAGGACAAGGGGACGGGAGTGAATAAATCCAAGGGGTAGACCCTAAGATTTCAAACGAAGGGCAAAATACGAAGGCATATTGGGATGGAATGAAGCAAAGAAAGAAGCATGGACAGCATGACATTTCTCTTTGTGTGTCTTGATGTTTTACCTGCAATTCTCCCACTTATTGCTGTTGACCTAAATCAGCAGTCAGCCACCTTTTCACCGAAGCTACCTCAGTTGTTTTTCCTCAAATAAGGTCAGGGACGAACCACCAAAAGCATCATATTAAATCCAAAACAGAACCCCTGGAGTTAATTATAAATATTTGATTACCTACATCTTGCAATATCAAGTCATACTAGCTTCATAGCATGAAATATCCAGTGAGAGGAGAAGATCATGGATGATGGATTTGCTTAAGATATACAAACACAAGTCTTTTCTGTGTTTATTTTCTTATTCAACTCGCAACCTACCTTTTAATGACATATTCAATGTTTGTATTTTAATGTACCTGCCAAGTAGATTCAGTGAAAAGTGCATGTTGCTATCGAAAGGATAATTCAAAAGATTTGGCTAAATTCAATTTTTGGTGTCTGGCTTCCACCTTGTGAACTCAGTATTTGTGTCATTAGTACCAAACTGTCACTTTTAATTATTGGAATGCTGCCTCAGCTACATCAGGACATTCCTGCTATTACTTTCCAGCTTTCTACCTCTTGTGCTTGAATTTATATAAATCAAATTCATAAACCTTTTTAATACGGTTTTCCAATGGAGTAATATTTTTTTAATGCAACATGAATACACACATGTAATTTTTCTTTTGGTTTAAACAGACATTGGGGACAACTGCTGTTTTCCCCCTATTTAGTATATGGTAGGCCTTTTAATAAGCCAATTGCATGGGCCTACAACTACCACTAATTTTACTACACATACTACTATGACCAATAGTATCATGTCTGTATTTTCAGCAAATTGTCTAAATTAATTTCCGCTTATCTCATTTCTGCATTTTTAGCAATTCTTTTGATATTAATGTCTACATGGATGATTCATGCAATAGGTCGTAGAGTTTTGTGATCTGCTTCAGGCTGAAAGACGCCGCTTCGCTGTGATATTATCACAACATCCCACTGTCTGAAGTGAGCTATTGCTTTTGTAAAATCGTCCCCACATATGGTATCATGAAAGTTATAGAAACATTCCAGTTTTTTGTAGTCATTTATTAATAAATAACAATGTTCACATTAAAATAGGCCCTCTGGCCGGCTGCACATCTAGAGGCATACTGCTATGGAATGTACGCCGGCAACTATTTTTCCAAAACAGATGCGTTTTATTCATTTCATTATTTGGATTATTTGCATGTTGCCATTAACTTTACAACAACTAGAAAACGTCAGAGTGGGATGACTTTGATAATTGCTTTCATTGTTAAGATGGAGGTGAGTTGCTTGCAAGTAGCTCCACTAAAAGGTTTCACACCTACGACCATAGTCTCTTTTGTCCAGATGTGCATCAGCATATTTTGGGGATGGTAGCTCTGCGGGGCCACTGGTTCGGGTATTTCTGCTGCATTCCTGCTTGCTTGAATCTTCTGGGAAACATTGTCAAACCTCACCTACATTTGTCAAATACAAAAGAATTAGGTAGATGTCTCAACATGGTATGTGAGCATTATATCGGTTGTGAACCAAGCAGACTTTTTCTATGTATCTAAATTCAGCTTTCTGGGTTTTAGATACTTGCATTGTCCTTTAAGTCTGCCATTTTTTTAAATTGAATTCTAATTTGACCAATCGTCCTTTTACAATTTGCTGATCCTTGACAGCGCTGTTAGTTCTCCACCTCACATTTAACAGCACAACAGAAAGATAATCACATCATCCTGTGTTATCAGGCTCAAATTATTCAGACCTCAGTAGGGTTAATTGTTTCTTTCCAGCAAACAAAGACAAAATGTCAACCGTGAAACAGTAGAGGGTTGAGGGTGAATGTCAGCAGAAATTAGCCACTTAAAGACGTCACTTTACCTTCTGTATGTCAGCAGAAACAAGTGGAACTGACAGCTCTTTGTGCTACTCCATTTCATAATTCCATTATCGTGTTTGCTGCCTGCCTGTATGTGCTGCAGAGTAGATAATGCAAAAAAATAATTGAAGTCGTCGTACAAGATACATTTTCATTTGATCACACATGGTGCTTGTGCCGTATAATGCGGCACGGCTTCAGGGGTTGAAATGTTTCTTTTGGACTGAAACAACTAAATTGTCCAGAAAAGAAAAGACCAGCAATCCTCAGGTAAGGTGGCGGATGAGCTGTTGGTGAGACCGATCAGTTAAAGAGGAGATCTTCAGTCATAAATGAGGTAATTAAGCTGTAAATCCATTTATGTTGTCGTTTTAAATAACGCACTACGAATTACCCCGGAGGTCACTTTTAGTGGAGAGGAAATACTTCAGCCACACCGAACAAAGCATTGGACATGTGTAAACATGATGATCTGGGAACTTTTTATTTGCATCACCTCTGGTCCTCTTGAAAATTCACAGACACGTCCCCACAACATAAAAAATACCGAATCATTCATAACTGTCTAATTCCCAACGGGCTCCGTACTGCAGTTGGCATCACTAGATGAGTCAAATGATTCACTTCCCTCGGCGCCACAAACACTCAGAGCCCCGCAGCGACGACACAGCGAGAAACAAAAGGCTATTACGCTCACAAACACATAGTACAGCAGCTACAGGTAAGAAAGTTACTGCTCTTCTGATTTCTCTCCACTCCGAGAGCTTGTCTTTGCTGATCAGGATCCAGGAGTGTGTCTAAAAACGCCCACTGAAGCTTTTAGCAATGACCGATATAGTGGCGTGAGATATTTTGAGCGAGGGCAACCATCTTGATGGATGGGACAATGAATGTTTAGGTCTATCTTTTGTTGTTTGTCTGTTTGCCTCGTCCTTTGAAGACATTTTCTGCTGGACACGTGAGAATTGTAATGTTTATGTCGTGGATCTCTGAGCAAAAAGGAGCTCTGCTCTGTCTCTCTACAATCCCTGTATCTGTCAGAAAAGGGGGTTTCTCTTTCAGGCTCGTGAAGAGAGTGATGTTAAAGCCTCATATTCTCCAGAGGCCGCCCAATCGTTCTGTTTGCTGAAAACAGAGAAGACACAAAGTTCACTGGTTTACTCCAACCAGTTTTCTCCCTCCCACTATTTCAAATAAGAGCTTCTGTTGTGACAATACAATTCGGCAAGGGGGCTGACCTACTTCATGTCTTTGTATCATACATGTCAGCAGTATGTTTTCACAATAACTCTTGGAAATGGATACAGTTGGATAGCATAGAGCTGCGTTATTCCACGAAAGCGACACTCTGACTTCATTTCGACTTGACTCGATCGCAACGACAATGTACAAATGTACAGACTGGCCTGGGCCTGCGGAGGTGAGAACACCGGCAGGCGGGACCGGCCCACTTAGACACAAAAATAGAGAAACAGAATCGCTGTTTAGCTGGAGCAGTAATGCCGCACGGTCCAATTTTCCTCTGAACCGACCGGTCCTCCCATCTGCTTGGTACTAGGAAGGTCCTCAGCACGCTCCCCGTCAGTCTTTAGTGTCTATTGTGGAGCAGATGAAGGAGCAACAACAGAAGGCTGAAGGCAGCTTGAAGCCACGCGCTGGGAGGTGAAGCAGAGTTTGAGTGGCTGTTGGACGACAGGGTGGATTGGCCCACTAGTAGTTCATTTCCTAGTGCCTGGTGGGAGAGAAAGAGATCGTTTGAATGTCCCACTCGTCTTTGGATAGTCCAACCGTGATGATCTGCTATTACTAAAGTGTGTTCCAAACACATTGTCGTAACCCGGTGTGAGAAGCAGATTGGTGAGGATCTTTCTCGTTCGTTCCAGCTCCGAAAGGTCAGGATTAAAAGTGTTTCCCGTGTGTCACTTGTGTAAGATTAGATGACCGTGGCCATACAGCCAAACAATGAATCTGTGTTTTGTTAGCCAAGACATATACATATATATACATATACACAGACAATATACTGTATATATACAGTATATCCATCCATCCATCCATTGTCAAACCGCTTATCCTGCACACAGGGTCGTGGGGGGACTGGAGTACATATGTGTACTATGGCTGAAAATATTTTGTTCTGATTTGGTTCCTTCATTTCCTGACTGGTATGTGTCAACACGTTGTATGTTTTCAGCTAATGTTATGAATACATGTGTGAATTTATGAATAAAGCACTTCCAGCTATATACCGATCATGTTTCCATTCCAATATAGAGTACTTGGATGCTCTTCAATTCACATTTTTATCTGAGAAAATGTAGTAGGTGCTTGTGCTTGTGTATCATGGTATGTTGATATATGATCATACTATAATATTATTCCATTGAAAGACAATAAATGACCATGTTGAATAGTGGCCTAGCTCTAATATATGTAGGTATGTTTTTTTATGAGTAAAAGTGAAGCTAGGAACAATTGATCGTCACTTAGTAATGAAGGTGGGCTTTCTGTTTCTTCTTCTGCGGCATACAAATGTGGATGGAGGGGAATGTTTTACCCACGGCATGACAGTCTGAAATAGTGCTCTGACCTCAGGGTTATATATATATATATATATATATATATATGGATATAAGTGTATATTTTGATTTTACCTCTTTGCGTTGAGACAGAACCTAAAGAAGAATAATTAAGCTTGTATGTGTGGGAAATGAAAACGTATAACCCCGAGCGGTAGTAGGTTCCGGGAATGTGACAAGAATATTGTTCCCACGTATCCGGCAGCGTCCTGTGAACTTTGTGCTATAATGAGTTCCTAGCTTCTGTATTTTGTGTTAATAGTAAGAATTTACTACATCCGTCTGATTCTTTTTTAGTACATATGCAAATATAGTATAGGCTACAGATCGGTACTAGACCACCTCCTTACGTAATACAGGTGTGTGAATGAGAATTAAGATATTGTATGGGTATTTCAGCAAATATGTCTCCGGGCAACAGACATTTAAATCTGTGTGTGTCTCTCCCTCACTTATTGAAGCACTATCGCCAGCATTGAGAACTTTAAATGTCAATTAAAAGTGGTAGTATACTGGACGGCAGACAACAGTTTGTGCCGCTGTTGGAAACACAGAGTGATACATGAGAATTGAAAAAAAATATGGACCAAATCAATTCACAGAAGAACGATGTCGTCCTTCTACAAACATTGTCCAGAAAATGGACGAAATAATTAAAACAAAATATAATCATCACATAAAAAAATCCAACTGTAGTGACACTAAAAACAGCAAACCTGTGTTGGTATTATGGAATCCAGAATGTTCTTCATGGTTTCTATGGAGTCGGGTGGAGAGGCGGTGTTCCTGTGTTCTCTGCTGCCGGGGCTGGGGACGGGTGTACCGGACTGGATGACAGTCGGCAGCTGGTCTGACTCACTTCCAAACGCCATGAGAGCGTTCCCTAAAACATTCAGAACACCAATTAACACCATAAATATAAAGGCAGTTAACAAACTTCTGCAACGTAATTTTTTCTGTAAGAGTTCCACTCATGTCTGGTTCAATCGCAGCTTCTGAACTGGACATTTTTCATGAGGACCAGAGCTAGTTTGGATTTGGTCAGCAGAGGCGAGAGAGAGAGAGAATGTAAAATACTCAGTATTCTCTTCAAGTAGCCCATCCTCTCTGCACCTGCCCCTCCACATCGACCTCATTAACTCACAGCGCGTTTGCACTGGCCAAACAACTCTGAGACCTCTCTCTGTATCTTTCCCACACTGGCCGCTCGAGCAAAAGGCCGGCCAAAGACCCATCTCGCCGCACAGAAGATGCTTATTGTGTGTACAGGTTCAGTGATATGATATGCGCGCGCCGAGCCCTGTTATAAGGACCATTCACTGTTCACACTCCAGAGAAGAGGTCATATAAGAGATGTGAAAAAGAGAATGAGCATTAGAAGCAGAAGACGCAACACGTTACTTCTGGATTAAGGCTGATGTGACAGCAGGAGAGTTACCGGGGTCGGCACGCATATGCATTCTTATAGGTTACATTATGATGCGTTCAGGGTCTGTTCAGTAAAGATTAGTGTTGGGCCGAGGCGTTACAGCTTGTAAAATGTGGTGCTGGTGAGAAACGAATAAATCCAGTTGTTTAAATACAACATATATTTTTTTAAACCAACATGAATAAATATTTGAGATTAATTATGAGCAGTTTAACTTCCCAGCTCCAAGCAGCTAATAATGCAGCATTAGCACTGCTACTGACAGGATTTGTTTTAATGCAAAAATAGAATCTTTGATTTCCTAATTGTTAGAATTGTGAATTTGTTATGAGAGATAAATATGACATTGATATATGATATCCAGCTTACAAAGGATAACAATATGGATCAGCAGTGATCTGCAATTAGTAGCAAAGGGTGAAAAAAGATGCTGAGGGTTGCACCAGTAGTTACAGAGTGAGTATTTTAATCAAATCTTCAGAAACATACCATTTGCCACACTGACATCCCCTGACCTCTAACCTCGCAATTACCTTGTGTAACCATGGTTACATTGATTCTCTTAATGGGGGCCTGTCACCCTTTTCATGAGCTGAGTATTCTCTTTGTGAGTCTTAGGTACAACCTTTCCACCTCCCGCTATGCTGCTGAAATGTGTCAAGGAGGGTCCAATACAATAGTATTTTCAAGGTTGAAAAACAGTATATTAGGTATCTATATCTATCAATCTATAATTTCCTCTATTGTCTATTTTCTACTGATCGTGAAAAGATCTTCTTCAATCTGTACGGAACGTGGATCAACCATGGCTGGTCGGGCCAATGTGTATTAATATTTCATCAAATAAAATCATGTTTCGATCTTTGATCAAGGGCGTTATTTCTTCAAGCATTTGATGACTTTATAGAATATGTTGTATTGTTGTAGATACCCAACAACAGTGAATGAATTAGCACAACCATAAACCGCAGTAAAAAGCAGCATTGGCAACAAAACATATAGTCCCTGGGAAGATTAGACTTCACAATAGCTGCTTTTACTTTTGGTAATAATACTTGCTTTTAATTAGGCAGTATGGTATGTTTCCTTAAGGATCTTAAGCTAAGGGGTATGCTAACATGCATAGATCACACCACATAGAACCCGCCGAGTTTAGGTATGCCCCTCCAATCCTGAGTCTGAATTAACAAAAATCCAAAGTATTGGTAAGAGCCAGAGTTAACGGATCTTGTTTCTTTACTTTGGGAGTCCCAAGTGAGGCAGGTAATACCCGCAAATCAATTTAAAACATCTGAAGAACAACGGTTACATAAATCTGCTGTTTGTTTTATAGTCTGATCAGCTATTTGTTCAGCTGCAAATGCATTTCAAAGGTTTTTGAACCTGCTGCTGCTCATGCAAGAGCGTTAAGGCAATGTTGATCCTTTTCTTAATTAATCGGTAATTAGCCAATAAGAGACACTGTGTGGTCTCGCTCAGCTAAACACACTGACACTCCTTCTTCACGCTAGTCGGATTGTTGCTGAGCTGAAGGCTTCTGACAACGTTCTCTTCGCCTCAGTCGTTCAGCTGACTACAGCAGCTTGCATAACAGACACTGGATTCTCCCGATGTCATTACTGACATGTGAACTAACCACAGAACCACATATTTTCTGCATTTTGAAAGTAAGGACAATATTTTGGCCCGGGGAGGGGTTTACTGTTGGCCGAGCAGCCGGACTGTGACATTTACGCTTGTGTTGTTTTGCTGGTGGTTATTGAGCCGGGTGACATAGAGAATCTCACTTATGTGCAGTATGAGGAGGTGAGGAGGGATGAGATTTGTTTGCCTGTGTGTTGTTTTTATTGTTGTATTTCCTCGCGTCTCATGCAGTTTTATTGGCAGCTAAATGAAAAAGATTTTGGCCAAACACTTTTTCATCTTCTATTGACAAATAGACCAACAATTAGATTTTGGATCCTGAGGTACTTTATGACTTTGGTGATTAGCTGACATTACATATAGTAAAGTCAGACAATTTGAATAGCGCTTTTTAAAGGATTTACAAGGAATATTTGATTTATTAGAAACTTCAGTGACGTGTCAGTAACAACCTGAGAAGGAATTCAATAAACAGCGTGAAGCAAATGATTAATAGAAAGAGAGGACGAAATGAGTGAGTTAATGGCAGAGTGAAAGACAGTTAGAAAGAGAGAGAGAGCATGTTGTTGAATCTAGATTCATCTCAAATCTGCGGCTGCTTGAGCATGCTGGGAAACATCTGTTCCGCTGCATCCCAGGGGCTCTTTCCTGTCGCTTTTGTCTATCACAGAACTTGGGTACTTTGATTTCTATGTCAATGTTGGTTTTATGTCCCTTGTTGCAGGTCATCACTGCAAATTATTCTGATCGGGGAACGATTTTTCTGTATTTCGTGTCATATCTGAATGACTCAGGTTGTACCGGCAGCGTAGGGAAATTATAGGAAACAGTAGAAATGCAAACAAGCAACTCAGGTATTTGTGGAGCGTCCTTGTTTTAACTCTAGAGTGGTGGGTTTGTTATGGTCTAATGACCTGCTATATTTACAATTAGAGTAATCACATGTTTACTTTTTAATTCATTTTATGTAAATCCATGGCTTCCCGTGTGGCATAAACACAACGGGCTGCTTGGTGGCTTATGTTTCTGGTTTGGACAGCATCTTTAAATAGTGAAAAACTGTCCGGACGATTTCCCATTTGTTACAAACCCCGGCCAAGAAACTGCGACATTGCCTCCTGTGAAACTGCAAAATATCCCATTGTACACTTTGGTTTTGTGTGGATCACCACATAAACCATATGTAATTAGTTAGTATAAGGGTGCTGGTAGGTGGATTTACTTTATTCGCCTGCCGATGGCTTCGCCGTACGCAAAGCTTCGATGAGAGGAGTCGAAAGTCACGTATACAAACCATTCATAGCGAACTAATACGTAGGTCAACACACATTCAAGCTGCAATTAAACGCTGAATTGTAAAATGTAACCGTTAGTGTGATAAAAAGTTGTGATCTGACTCAAATAATAAGTAATAGGATTGAAGACAAACGGTTTGTCGTTGTCTGATGATGCAGTTTGTCTCCAGGGAGCTGAATAGAAACTGTCACAGTACACTTATATAATGTTTGGTACCTCACCGCCGTTGGCCTAGTTTTCCTGTCAAGAGACCTTTTTTGAATTGTCAGGCATGCATCATGAATCAGACAAAAAAACACCATAAAGACTGTGAAAAAATATAGGAAACTCATAACAGCGCTTCACTTGATCAGCATTTAAATCCCCCCCCCCCTCTCTCCCATTCCAGTTCATTGAGTGAGACTCATTTAGTGAGACTCACGGAGACAGACGTTGTCATTGAAGTGTCCCAGGAAGCGATCACAGTCTTCCCTCCGGCTCCCGCTGGCCGAGCAGGAGCACCACGGAGCCACGCTGGACGTCGAGTTGTCCCCATAGTTGGGAGTTATTGTGCTTCCTGTGGAGAGAGCACACCGGGCCTCAATCACTATTATAAATTATGAATATATATATATTCATTTTCCTTTTGAGTTGTTGCACTGAAGGGCTCTGCGATCGGAAACATTAATGGACACTGTATTTCCGATACTGATGCACAGGGTTAATATAATAATAACAATACCATAGTATTGATCTACCAGACTCGCACTGTGCACCGACCCGTCTGATACAATAAAGATATTCCGGCAAATACTCCAGTTTTCTTTTTTCTAGGTCATAGTCATGGTCTCTGGTGTTGCGATCTGTTTGTCTCCTTCACCATTCTGGAAGTGTGGTTTTCATGTGCTTTAATACATACAAGACAGGAATGAAAATGCTGTGTGTGTTTGTGCAGAGGGGCACCAATCGAGGTTTTTGTGAAATGCATCCTGTCAGCCTCTCTCTCCGGAGTGGGAAAAAGAAGTCGATGTTCTTTTCCGGATTGTTATAAAACAAATTAAACACAGCCTGCATTGTGTACGCAGCCTTTGTTTTTCTGTCTTGAGATATTTTTAATTTTCAAAACCGTGCTGAACTTTTGTCCTTTGCTTTAAAATTAGAAGTTTAATTCTACTCTCCCACTCACTCTTCAACTGTTTTTTCTTTATTAATTCTCCCTTTCGCTGGCTCTCACCCATTCCAGCCTGCCTGCTGCTGCTGCACAATTTCCCATTTCCTTCTCGAACACAGCATATGGTGCATAACTTCCTTTAGATCTCTCTTTTTTTTCCATCTGTCCGCTTCACTTTCTCTTTCCTCTCTGTGCTTCCGCTCGGTCTATTCCCTCCCAGTTGTGCACCTACCTATGAGGCCTGTGTAGGCGAGGAGACAGGCTCCGTAGTTCCCTTGCTTGCAGCCATTGGCAGACGTTTCGGATGGTTCGCAGTCGTACTGAAACTGTGCCAGGCGAGACCTATGAGCAACGGGTTAGTTAGTTGTTAGCAAGAACACGATTACCACCTGTGTTCTAAATACGGTATTTCTGGTCCGACTTCCATTTAATTAAGAGTCAGCCCCTCTGGCATAAAGAAATATTGTTGGATGTGGTAAAGACTGAAAGTATTGGACTGTAATGCGAAAGTGATAGAAAGAGTAATATGTTTCATCCAGCAGACCTGGGATCATTAGTGAAGCCCTCTGAGTGTAATGGGGCTGTGAGAAATAATGGCCATGACCAGAGATAGAGCAATGAGCGATAACTCTGATCCATCTGGCTCTTTATCTGTGCTAAATATTTAATGTGTTATTTCGACAGGCTCTCTGGGGTGTTCTAGCCAATGGTGGTAGAAAGCTTTGGGGTGAAAAAGCGTGCCGTTTGGTTGATTGGTTGGCTATTTCTTTGGTTGCAATGAGCCATAATATTGAACACCGCCAGTCCAAATATACCTATATCTGTGGAGGACGTGAATACACTGGGACTGGATCAACATGGGCTCTGCTGATTTAGGATATTTTGACAAAACAATTAGTTAATTAAGCCAAACAAAACTGGGGATTATGATCATATTGCAGCAACATGTCCGTAAAAGAAAGTGAAAGTGAAAAATGACATTAGTATTTGTTCAAACGATGATGGGGAGTCTGACTTGTGAAATAAGCCCCAAAGAGCTCCCTCCTTAACCTGCATACGTAGTCCGCGTTGCAGATCCTCATCTGTGTGAGGCAGTTGGGTTTCTCCCCGCTCTCGTAGGAGCAACTGGGCACGATGGTCTGCCTTCGGCGCTCCGCGCAGGCCGTGTCCGTGCAGGGGCAGAAGAGCAGCTCGTGAGTGTAGTCGGCTGGGACGCGGTCGAAAAACCTGCGCAGAGCCTTGTTGCATTTAGGCCGGTTGCACAGGCCGGACTTGGCAGTGGGTTTGATGCAAGCCGAGACATAGTCCGTGCGCAGCTTCTGGCACAAGTCGTCCACGTTGCAGGCCTTGGCCGCATCCAGGCAGCGATTCACAGTTGTCATGCCAACATCCGAGTCTGCGGAGAGAAGTAAGGTCGAAGACAAGCGTGGATATCAGTAGAAAAATAACACCAACAGAGCGAATGGGTTTCGTGTTTAAGTGCGTGCGGGCTTATGTGACCTGTGTTGTGTGCTGTACGGATTATTTATTCAACGTGCTGAGATGTGTCTTGTTTTGATAGAGGTTCAAAACTTGGGATTTGGTGGTTTGGAATTAAATATCAGCTTTAATGTGAAAAGTGTCAGTTAATAAACAATAGTGGCTCATTTTGTGAGGATCAGAATAACCAAGTGATTATCTATACTTAACTGTTAAACTATGTGCCATTTATTTGACAATACAGACTGCTAATGTCCGCTGTAAATCTGTCTCATTCTTCCTCTGACGTTCGGCCCCAGCGGGGGCCCCCAGAAGAGGAGGCACTTTGCCTCTCAGAGAGTAAAACAGAGGCTGATGATTCATGAAATTCACACAAACCGGAGTATCGTTAAAATCGCATCCGATGACGAGTGTAAGCCTCTGTTAATTCATCAGAAACAAAAACATCAAGACAACTTTGTGTTTTTTTAATTGGGTGACAGGATAAAACAGTCCTGATGTTATGAGTGTTTGGTGTGAAAGTGAGCGCCGGTCCTCCGTGTGGCAACTTCTTTTGTGTTCTTGTTGCCTGGGAGAGAAGCAACAGGCCGACCTGTTGCAGCTTCAGGAATGAGTCATCATTTTGTGACATTAATAGGTTGCTACGATGAACAACCAATGTATTTACGCTACACTAATGGAGAAAAGACATATTTTTGTTGCCTTTGCTAATTTTAACCTCTCTATTTTATTTACTATTTACTGCTATGTTATTTGCCTCAATATATACTTGAAACAAATCTACTTATGCGGCCATTTAATTAAAAATGGGTTTGTACATTTTTTATCCGAAAGCTTTGTTTGGGCATTTTTTAATTCTGATGGATTTAATAGTTTTTTTAAGCCAGAGGTTAAACAAAACAGTTAAAGATTTGCAGATATTCGTTTTTTATTATTTACTAGTTTTAGAAAAGTTTCCGCACCAATATTCATGCAAATGAATAATACTGTTCTGGATGTTGGAATCATGTTCTGATAAATGCTAATATTGTCTTATAAACAGAGGCGAAGTGTGTTAGTGGTAGAATAGAACTTCTCCAAAGGGTAAAATTGTAATTTATGAGGTGAAACTTAATGACGGTCATTGAACTTACCAGCTGTAATAGAGGCCAAGCGGACGTAGTCGTAATCCTTGTGCACTGTCTGGTAGGGATAACGCTCCACCAGGTTGAGCCCTGAAAGAATAATAGAAACATTAGTCCGACATTAGCAGCCTCATCTCCAAAACCTGTTTGTAAAAATGTATATGAAAATCTTGAACATACAAATTCGTAGTGATACATACGGAATAAATACGGACTGCAACCGATGACGTCACCCTATTCAAAGTGAATGGGGAGCTGCACCCCGTAAACACACTTTGTGAAGTCTAACGATGTAAAATAAACGTGTTATGATTGCATTTTTAACGAGAAATCAATGTTAACTTGTAAGAATAGAATACTAACCCCTAACCCCCTCAAAAAATCCAACATGGCGGAGAGACGTTCACTCAAGAATCCAACATGGTCCGCCATGTTGTTCACTCAAGGGGCGTGGTTAACCACCGCCAGTTAGTATGTATTGTTACGAATTTGTATGTTCAAGATTTTCGTATACATTTTTACGAACAGGTTTTGGAAATCACTGGACATTAGTGTGGTCACATCACAATTCATTTCAACTACATCAAACAATAAGGATCTCTTTTTCTATTCAACCCCTTGAAACTCCAATCAACTAAATCATTATTATTTACCTTTGGTTCCTTAACCACTGAATGAGAATGGATCGACAGTTTGAGCAGTAAATGCAAGGGCTATTTACTGTGTACTGACCATGAATGATGGACTGATGAAGGCTCCAGTAGATGCTCAAGCAGTTCTTCTCCTTCTTCATGCCCCGTTTGCACTGGCAGCCGTGCAAGGGGCTGGACAGCAGGGCGGACACCGCATTGGCACACTGGCTCCTGGCGCCGGGCCCCAGCTTCACGCTGCCGTTACCGGCCACACACTGCCGCAGAGTCCTCAGACGCGGACTGCAGGTCTCATCGCTCGAGCAGGAGTCTCCGGCCACCAAGCAGTCTCTGCCGGCCAGTACGACCTCCAATAGAGCTGCGAGACAGAGCGTCAGAGATTCAGAGATATACATCATTTGTTTTTTCAACCTTGACTTTATGAACGTAATTTCTATGTGACCTGTCCTGTGAATTTCCCCATTGTGGGACTACAGTGCATCCGGAAAGTATTCACAGCGCTTCACTTTCTCCACATTTTGTTATGTTACAGCCTTATTCCAAAATGGATTAAATTCATTATTTTCCTCAACATTCTACACACAACGACCCATAATGACAAAGTGAAAACTGTTTTTTGCAAATTTTTGCAAATCTGTTAAAAATAAAGAACGAAAACATGGTGAATCGTGTTTCCACTATTCATCCTTGAGATGTTTCTACAGCTTGAGTCCACCTGTGCTAAATTCAGTTGATTGGACATGATTGAGAAAGGCACACACCTGTCTATATAAGGTATCACAGTTGACAGTGCATATCAGAGCATAAACCAAGCCATGAAGTCCAAGGAATTATCTGTAGACCTCCGAGACAGAATTGTATCGAGGCACAGATCTGGCGAAGGGTACAGAAAGATTTCTGCAGCATTGAAAGTCCCAATGAGCACAGTGGCCTCCATCATCCGGAAATGGAAGAAGTTTGGAACCACCAGAACTCTTCCTAGAGTTGGCCGCCCAGCCAGACTGAGCGATCGGGGGAGAAGGGCCTTAGTCAGGGAGGTGACCAGGAACCCGATGGTGACTCTGACAGAGCTCCAGCGTTGTTCTATAAAGAGGGGAGAACCTTCCAGAAGGACAACCATCTTTGCAGCACTCCACAAATCAGGCCTGTTTGATAGAGTGGCCAGACGGAAGCCACTCCTCAGTAAAAAGCACATGACTCATCCTGATGGAAGTTGAGAGGTTCTGCAAAGAAGAATGGGAGAAACTGCCCAGAAATAGGTGTGCCACGCTTGTGGAATCATACCCAAGAAGACTTAAGGCTGTAATTGCTGCCAAAGGTGCTTCAACCAAGTATTGAGCAAAGGCTATGAATACTTATGTACATGTTATGTTTTCGTTCTTTATTTTTAACAGATTTGCAAAAATTTGCAAAAACGTTTTCACTTTGTCATTATGGGTTGTTGTGTGTTGAATGTTGAGGAAAATAATGAATTTAATTCGTTTTGGAATAAGGGTGTATCATAACAAAATGTGGAAAAAGTGAAGCGCTGTGAATACTTTCCGGATGCACTGTAATAAAGGAATATATCTTATCTATCAAAGTATCTTAACCCATGACCACTTTTAGATTGATACTAACTTGGCTGCAGCTCATTACGATGATGAGATGCTTCTCGACCCTCCGTTATCTCACAACTAGGCCCCCGGGCTGAATCTCTGCAACTATTCTTGCTAACTTTAGACTTTGGTTTGAGCTATGAAACTCTTTTATGGTGTTAACTGCATGTGAGTGGCAGACTAATACAAATGCTAAACCATTCTCTCATTTGCTCTGACAGGCTCACAGTATCATTAGTAGCTTTGACCCCTTCAGTTCATCTGCAAGTCTATTCAGTGAGCCAGAGAACTTGAGTATGGCACACGTGTGTGTGTGTGTGTGTGTGTGTGTGTGTGTGTGTGTGTGTGTGTGTGTGTGTGTGTGTGTGTGTGTGTGTGTGTGTGTGTGTGTGTGTGTGTGTCTTGTGCAGAATGTACAGAGAACAATGGAAAAGTCCATTTATTGAACTCGATCCTGGTGAGCCAACGTTAACAGCCGGTGAGATGGGAGCTTGTGCCTCGATGGCGGAATAGTACTTTTCGTAAACATTTGAGATGAAGATAACAGTGAAATGTATGTTGTGTTTTGTACTGGTAGTTGTAAGTAAAGTAGTGGAAATACATTATGAGTTCATTGTATTATATGTAATTAACTGCACTGGCTTTCATATCCTGCCGTGTGTCTTGAATTTGAGTCGAGTTGTCCCGGGCAACGTTTGTTTGGGGGCACAAAGCTCGGGTGCACACACTCGTAGAGACAGAAATGTGATTACGTTGAAGCAACAAAAGAACTGGGTTGAGTTGGAGAAAGATTTCTGTAACAACAGAGAACAGGAAGTGTCCTGCTGAATGATAAAAAAAAAGACTCAGCTGGTAATGATGATGTGCAGCGATACGAGCTCTTACAAAAAGATAATTATATGCATGAAGATGTAGACCCGAGGCGCAATAATGACAACAATTAGCAGTGTAACTTTTTCATTGCAAAGATTTTTGTCGTAGAGCCCTGCTAGAGGTAATTGCTGCGGAGAGGAATTTTTAAAAAGAGCTGCCACTCTTTACAGTCTTTCTGTCTCTCTTGTAGTTTGTTTTGTAGTATACATTCACTGAAAAGACATTTTCTTTTTCAGCCCTGCTGTGAAGTATCATAAAACCAACTGGTGCTATTGATATTCAAGAGTGGTCTTTAGGCTTTAAAGCATCTTTGCTGTTTTTACATTAGTTTTCTCTGGCTATTCTACTGAGAATATTCCTAAATATCACCCGCAATAAGCCATTAAGACCCCTCTGATTCAAACGCTTTAAACTAATATCACCTCAGTTTTCCACCGTGATGTGCTCTTTATGTTGATTCAAAAATATCCATTTCATGCTGCTTACATCCGCTTACACTCAAGATATTTCTTTACTCAAACCGCACCGGTGAATTGCGTCTCCCTCACATGAGGAGATATTGAAGCTATCATCGTCAATGCCAGCTACGTGCATCCAACGCAGACGTGGGAAATAAATAAATAAACCAACAGCAATGTCTGACCCAAGGCCAGATGGTCGGTCGTAGATTCGAGGCAAAGTTCCCAGGTCCGTCCTGCTATGTGTGGCAGTTTGTGCTGCCTGGGCAGAAGCTGGAATAGACACCATACATCATGAATGCAAATGAGCAGCTTGATTTGACATTTCCAATAAGACTGTCTCTATGTACCAGTGGGTTTAGCCAATTAACCATGTCAGTAATCAATGTGTTCCGAGGCACGGTTAAGTCCTCAGCTTCCCTGCCACATAAATCACTGGCAGATTAGCTGATCAGTTACCCTTGCACGCCGACTTAATGGTCCACTTCAGGGGAGACAAAATGGAAAATTAAACTTAATGAAGTCGAATGGAATGTAACCCTAACTCCTCTACACCTACAAAGCAGTGGGAAATTGTAATTTATTGGTGCACTTAATAGGTATCACCTCTTTTTCAGTGCTCTTGAAAGCTGCAAAATTCAGCAGTTTGATTGCCGCTCATTGGCTCCCAACTTGGCAAGATGGTGACTAATCCCCAACGGTGCAATCGGCCTGATGGAGCTAAAAGTGTTAAGCCGTTATGTTGATTGTTTGATTTAAACTAGCACCCTCCTTTTAAATCACCTTTAGAATCTAAACACTTCTGAATTTCTACATCTCAAAAGATATATATTTGGTCATGGGTGTTATACTTCTAACGCTAGTTGGCTTCCTTCATTTCATTTTGCCACCAAATTGCCAAATTTGCCACTGATGCTTTCTAGGCTTATGAAGCAATATACACAGTCAAATAAGCTTTAAAAAAAATCTCCCTTTCTGAATTTGTATTCTTTTGAAATATTAACATGAGTCAAAAAAAGGTGCTATAAGACAGCAAAGACCTTTTTAGAATGGTAAATGTGCTTCAGTATTTTAATTCACTTAAAAGTCATTAAATGTAAAGGGTTAGGAGTCGCGCACTTAAAGAAAATCCAAGTGAATTCTTATTGCTCTCCTGCTGGTCACATTAAGATCCTGAATTATAACACTTTTCCCTTGAGAGAAAAGGGAAGTTCATGATATTGGGAAAGCAAAGTTATCCCTTTGTGTCCTATTCACGTTGTGTGCTTTACAAGTGACAATCTACAAAAGCTCTATATTTATATGAATGGTAGGATTAAAAGGAAACAGTTCTACCAGTGTCATTTTAGCAGAGATTTAGCCTATCATTTTATAAGACAAATGGTTGTTGTCTGATACTCTGAATAAGACAACATTGTTTGCTTTTTAGGGGACAAAATTAGATTTTTCAGATATCAAAGCAGAGAAGATTGAATTTGGAAAACCGAGAAGGAAAATACTCTTCAAACTCTACAATCTTCATTAAATATAAAGCATTGTCAGCTTCATATTAAACATCAAACAAAAAGTGCACAAAGACCTAGAAAAGCCCAGTAATTTAACTTCAAAGTAGTGAAAGGAGAAACACTTCAATCATACAATGTTACACACAAAAACTATTTTTCTTTCTAAATCAGTTAATCCTCGTCCAACGATGGGTATTTTGAACCTGTACGAAGAGAAATTGGCATATATGCCATATTCATTTTTTATCTTGAACACAGAAGACAGAAACAGTTGTCACATCATTAAAGAATCTCAGCAACAACAGCTTAACGATGCGTACATTAAAGGATATTATGGGCAATGATTGGATATGAAGTTGTCAGAAAAGACTACAATCAGGATCATTACACACAGGGATCTAAAATAGCATCTGCCACCAAATACAGTCAAATGTTGGCTTTTGCAGATTTGAAAAAAAATCTTTCAATTCACCTGTCTCGATGGAAGATCCTATTTCTTTACCTTTTATAATAAGAAAATTGTGTAAAAAACACTTCTTTAATTACATATAGTCGAGACATCTAGGTGGCATGCTGTGTTCCACGTTTCTTCCATCTGGCTCCGTCGTCTCAGTGGCAGAAAAAACTATTGAGACTGCACGACCACAATTACACACGTCTTAAAGTATGAGATATACAGTGCTGAAATCACAAGGCAGGAAACACAATCTAAAGCAGGTGGTCACAGTTTGAGTAAAAAAGACTAAAATCTCTCGTGATGACCTCATGACGCAGATGAATTACACACTTATCTATCTTTTCATAAGGCCAAATATATTACCTTCAAATCATCATCCTGATTTTGACACTATTTAGGACTGATTTCTATCATATTTGTCTCTCAGAGCTTCTTCTACCGCTAATTCCAACCCGACTGCTGCCGCTTTAGAATTAAAACTGGTCTTTTCCGTCTTGCAGGGAGTAATCGAAGAAGGTTACCACCGGTAACTATACGGCTTTAGCCACATCAAACATTACTGATTACTGAATTTTAAAGATTCCAACTTTGATTCAGACGTGACGATGCAGAGAACCCTACAGAACCACAGTCAGGTGTTTTTAAGACTTGGTACTAAAATGTATTAACACAGGGGTGTTTTCTTTTCAAAAGTGCATCTCTCTCTCCTCCTTTTTTTTGTGTGTCTGTTGTAATGCTTGAATTTCACATTCTCTCCGTGCAGTTTGAAAAGCCCCCACAAACATACAAATTGATCCCATAATGCAAAAGGCCGCCGTCTGGAGGGAGCGAATTGTAAACAAAGGATTACATGTGAGCACACCGGAGATGGATGTTGGTTGTTGACTCGAACCGCTGCTTCACCTGAGCACCTCTGTCCGTGTGTGTGAGTATGTTCTCATTGTGTTTGTCCCTTTTTGAAAACCCGTTTAAGCTTTAGTTTGTAAATGACAACGTTTCCAAAGGCGGTGCAGGTGGGCGGTTAAGGAGTTTGGGATTTGAAGGAGCACGAACTAATTCACGACATTAATCAGTCTCTTATCGGCGACAGCTTTGACGGGACTTTGGCGTCGGGGTTCAGTTAAAGGAGCATTCAGAAAAAACGATGATTCATTGTTGCACTTTAGTTCTCGTCCAATTCTGGTTGAAACAGACTTGTTGAAGAGAAGTAAATATAAAGGTATACAGACAGACCATTTGTGGCAGGTTTTGAGAGTTTTTCCTGCATAATATATTCTTATAGCACATTATGATATCAACACGATATCTAGTCTCATAACACGATATCAACATAAATAGCAGGACCGGAAACTAATAAAGTAGTAGATTGAATCAAACTTACAATATGAAGTGTTTTCACCTGTAGTACATTACCAACGGCCCATTTCTAAACTCCTAATTGATTTTGTCTGCAAACTCCATTCCCTGTTATTATGGCCTTCTCCATTAGCTTACATAATTGTATTTCATTTGTTTGTGAAGCACTTTGTGAACTCATTTCAACTGGAGTGCAATAGACTAAACTCCCATCATCCAATCAGCATCATTTGGTGTTTGATGATGATCGCTGTCTGATGATTTACAGGTGCATGTAAGATGAATTAAGCTATTGAATTAATGACACAGCAGCTGTGTGTATCTGAGGATCACTGCTCTGGTGCTTCAGGAGACGGATCCTCCACAACCGGTTTTTCCCTTTGCCCTTTCTTTCTCAGTGGAGGACACAAATGTAGCCGCCTACTACAGGGGAGGGACATGAAATTAAATCCCCTTCTACAACCAATGATTCGGAGTGATAGACCTGAAAAACAGATGTCGCACTGAGGAAAACACAAAACTCAACCTAACCCGAAAAGAGGCACACTGAAAACCGCGGCCGTTACGCCGCAGTTCGCCTTTCTCCGTTGTTGTTGCTGAAGTGAAACAGAAGCACACGCACGCGTATGTGCGAGTTCTGCAGAAGCCTAATTGCTCCTCAGGTGGTTTCGAAAAGGTCTCTGATGCTCCCGTGCAACGGTTGGTTCCCTGTTCTTGTGCCACAAGAAATGCCGAAGGACAAAGACTCGGTGGAAATAGACCTACTGCTGCTCAACACAGTTCCAGGTAGCAACAACACGGACAAAATCTTTCTCCCAACTGAGGGGGAAAATGCACACGCAGTAGACAAGGTATTTGCATCGGTGTGATTGAGAGTCTTTAGATTCAAGTAAGTCGATAAACAATGCTTAGTGGGCTGGATAAAAAAGGGAAAATCTCCACGCTAGAACACTAAAACAGCAAGAAAAGTCAGTTTCCATACGAAAAATGTGTGTTTTCACACAGCCAAACGCACAATTGTGTTGATCTAATTTATATTAAAAAGTTAGTCTTTCTTTTTCTTTCTAAATTCTAAATTCTTAATTCACAGATTGTTTTATCTTGATTGTTAAAATGTCAAGAAGGCAATAAGAACAATAACAAAAATAATCAGTGAAATAATCAAAATAATTATGGAAAACGCATCTGTATGTTGTCATAAAAGTTCAATTGAATAAATTGGCCCTAATTTTAAAAAGTCTCTCTCTCTCTCTCTCTTTGTGTGCGTGTGCATGCGCAGGCCAATTTGTATTGTCGGAGGCCCGTCAAGTTCAGTCTCAATGTCACACAACGAGTACAGCTTTATCTTCACTTGGAAATGGTGACACTGTGAGTGCCTCGGCTATCGGTGTGTAATGGCCGCAATTAACTTATCAGCATATCGTCCTCTGCTGGCAGAGAATGACACATCGTGTTCTTCTCCCAGCGCGAATGTGCCGACTGGCTCTGTGCGCCGCCCAGCAGGGCCGGTTTTACCGCCCAGTTCGGCAGACGAGCGAAACACAAGGTCTCAGATACAGAAGCGAAGGACGACGGAGTTCCTCGTGGCCCTTTTTCTCAGCGCTCACGCGAAGGAGAAGGAGAACGTTTTGGGGAACAGTAGCAGTGTTGCCTTTAAGTGATTAAGTGTTATCCTTCTGTCGGGTCGGATGTTGTGGCAAGACCGCATTACCGGCCAGCTGCTGCTGTCGCTCACGAGTCATTACAAGAGTGGAATGACTCGTGAGCGGGGGGGGGGGGCACACATTTCTGTGATGATTGATGGGCACTTGTACTGATGAGAATCTTCACCAGCAGAGTCCTGCGTGTTTGCTCAGACTCCCAGCATGCCTCCAGTCCTTCACAGCCGTCTGTTGCGTTGAAAATATTGCAGACGCAGCCGCGATGAGAGGAGCTCACTCGTGAATCTCGGGCTTTTCAGCTGATTGCCTGCGTGCCCTTGCTGGGATAAAGAGTTGCAACATGGCAATTTTCATAGTTGTTTATTTGTAAATACATCTTTTGCTTTATTTTTACCAATTTGATGCGTCCAGATGGACACGGCACACGTTTGTAATTGGCCTCTTCACACAAGCCACTTCACTCAAGAAGATCAGTGCAGGGAAATTATAATTCACCCAGAGTCAACACTGAGATGACAAAAAGTGAAACGAGGGTCAGCGTGAGCAGATGTTAGCCTATTAAGATCGACTCCGGAGCGCAGGACTCTGTCAATCATGCTTCCACCCGTGGGACTGGCGCAGTGGTCTGCAGTGGCTCCACGGCTTCTTTGGGATTCATTGTTTCAAAGACTCGAATGGAAGGTCACAGAGGGATAAGTGACACCAAAAAGACATGTGACGGTCTAGGTTTACTAAGCAAGCCATTTGTGGATAACTCCTAGCATCCTTTATTGACCCTCGTGTGGGAAAGTGTTCTTTGCATTTAACACTTCCCACACACCTTAAAGGCGCACGGGGAGCAGTCAGGGGTTGGGTGTCTCGCTCAGGGACACCTCAGCACGGGACATGCAGCACGCAGGGATCGAACCATCGACCCTGTGGTTACACTGAGGATAGTGAAGTCTCTTTACATTAGCGTGTCACAAGAGGGATTCATAACGGAGCATGTGGCATTTTCATTCTTTTTACTCACTGTTTGCTCTCTTGGAAAAGGACAAGAGCTTGTTAACATTTACAGGACTATCATTATGATGCGTTCATGCTTTTTCCAATGGGAAATTGAATTTGGAGAGCACAAACTCTGCCGTCATGAAGTGTTTCAATATATTTTATTAAATTGTTTGACGATGTTTTCACAGTAAATATATGAACTTTCTCTCTCTCTCTCTCTCTCTCTCTTTGTGAGACTAACTTCTAAAGCTTGTCCTCTATTCGCTGTTTATCATAAACAGAAACGCAGAGTCTCACTGAAGCGGCTATTCATTACTCAGACCAAAGCCCATTTGACATTTCTGTCAGTTTGTAAAACAAGAGCAAGGCCGTGCAGGAAATGATTGTAATCAGTCACTTCCATTTAACTTCCACTGGCTATACACCATTACAATGTCCCAATTAATTTCATCTCCAAAATGCATCGTTATTCAGTCCAACAGACAGGATTACAGTGAAAGTATAATTGAATAACAAACTTCATTACACATTAAATTATCATGTTTTGTGGTGACAGTGATGATAAAGAACCTAAAACTTGTCACCTAACAGTTTGTTTATCTAGTGACTAAATGTATTTGAAAGAACTGCTCTAACATTGCATACATGCAAAGAAGTAAAACTCCCATTCGACTCTCTGCATAGTTAACGTGAGGTGACTCACGGCTGAAGCTCTTCAAGTCTCCTGGTTGAATTGTGCCGTACAGCAGAGTGGGTCTGCAGCAACTGATCACTTAAACCAATTCAAATAGATTATACAAATAATAGCGACAAACTTTACTATTGATTAATACGGCCTATGATATGATGGTCTATGTTGGGTCAACTGATGCAATTTCTCTGTAGGGGCCGTAAACCGGTTTGTGCCGCTCACATTATAAAAGACAGGAAATGTTCTACTTTGTGTTTGGAGAGGTTTTCTTTCACCATCGCATAAGAAACAATTGTTTGACTTGAACAAATGAACCAATGAACACAAATGCGCTGGAGATGACTAATTTAGGTAAAGCTAATTGCACTAAAATTAGGTTGTTCATAAGAACCTTTGGAATGGGATAATCAGAAAAAGGAAAGCTACTTGGGATACCGGCTGATCGCTGTGGGACGTGAGTTGGATGCTGGCTGTGGTGAAGTGTCTTTTTTCAGTGATTCAACTTTAAATGCTGTAAAAAAGAAGGAGAAAAAAAGAAAAAAAAGCTGTATGTATTTTAGTGTAATTGATAGTGTAGCAGAGGAGCATATGGAGCCTCACTGTAGAATAGCGTCTTTGTTAATGGTGAAAATAGTGATTACATCATCGTAGCTAGAGTCCAACACACGTTGAATAGGCATGATCTATGTGTGTCTCCCATATGACCTTAATGAATGTAATCAAAAACGCTGGAAAAGACAATAGAAGAGGAAAAAAGAGGAAGAAGATTTAACCCCTTCATTTTTTAACATATTTCTCAGTTGCTGTACCCCGGTGCAGCCCGTGCACCTATTCACCGGCAGTATGTTACATTACTCGACTTTGTTGTGTGCTGCAATGCCATTTGTATGATAATCACATAGATTGCTTTCCTTACTTTCCTTTGTCCCTGAGTACCGAGAGTGTCAAAGCTACCTCATACTGAATGCAAAGTATTTCGGCCCACTGATACCTGTTCAAGGATTCCTGCTGTGTGAATCTGTTTAAAAAATGAATGTATATTGGCACATTAATCTGATTAACCTGCTTGATCGTAAATAGACTTTGCCGCTGAAAGTCCAGCCTCAAGGATGACGAGACTGAATTTCATAAGATGACCTGAGAAAAGTAATTAACGGTGTATCTAAAGGTACATTATTCACAGTCAGTGGACAAAAAAAAACAATTAGTGCTGAGTGTTAATCCCAGTGGGTGGTCCTTTGTCTTGTGCCTCTGCATAACCTCTCCAGCCATAATGCAAGACAGACTAAGAGCGAGATATTCCCTCTGAAACGACCTTTGTTTTCTAACACTAGGGTTGAATAGTCTTGTGGCCTTGCAGTGGTTTGAAGAGCGCAACATCAGCTTTTGCACGACCTTCGGTTTTCGCACAACATCACCATATGTTGTTCCCCGTGACCCCAAACAGGTGTTACTCCCAGGTTAGAAGGGCGTGAACATCCAGGCATGTGGTTCTGTGAGGCAACAGATCAGCATTCTAAACACACAATGCTGCCGAAAAACTCCTCGACTTCTCACCTCTTGCGCCACCGTTGGCCAAAGTACATCGATTACAGCCGTCAAATCTTCCTCAGCAGGCGAGCAGCTGCTCCCGTATTTCTTCAAGAAAGGCTCATTGTAGAATTCATCTTCATAAAACGTGTTGCTCATTATTGCTAACAGTTGTAACACGACGTTAAGACGGTGAACAGAGAGGCTGATATCCATGACATCAAATTACAAAGCGGCGTTTCCTCAGAATCACATATGCAGTTTGAATCTAGCTCAAGTTTGTAGCATCGGATGGGCTCTTAATACATGAACATCTTTTGAACGCATACTGTTAATGTTGATGTGTGTTATTCCGTTATGTCAACCACTGAGAAGAAAATAACTTCCAAACCCAGTGCAGCTCTGTAAGCGGGTCCTTCTTGCTCCTCATCACCGCAGCGATGTTGAATCCCCCCCGGGACGTGTGTGGCAGAGAGTCAATGGACATAATACGGAGGGGTTCTTCTCCAGAGACATCTCCATGAGAATGTGGCTCTGGTTTCACACTTATCACTCACTCCGGAGCAGTCAAACGCTTAGTGGCATTCTCTTGATCCAATTAATTAGTACCTAACAGGCATGTAGAGTGGAAGGGATTTGGATCGACAAGTGGGGACAGAGTCGAAGGCTTCTCCAATCGGGGCCAACTTCTTGTCACATGTTGGCCGTTAATGAGACATGTGAAGTGCTGCCGCATTGGAGAAAGTTGAGGGTGTAGAACCCGCTTACCGAGGTTTCAATCCACATCTAAACATGAGAAAGCTTCCTTATCTCCAATAGTGTTTTTATAAGAAGCTTGCAAACACACAGGTAGCATCGTTTTGAAGTGTGCATTTTGTGGTAAATGGGCGAGCACGCAAAATGTGACATAAAGCGCATCCCAACAACTCCAACAATGTGATGCCAAAAGTTTAAGGGGTATAAAAATATATAAAATATTATATTTATAATATAATATTTTAATATACCACTAGCTCTGTGGTGTTGCCGTCATTGGTGCCTCAATTTGGGTTTTCTCTGAGTGTGAGCCTAAAATTCTAACAAACGTTGAAGCTGCAAAATGATCCCGACAACTGAACAAAGACTGAAAAACTAATCTACCTTGGTTGAGTATGCGTGTCAATAAACTATGACTGAGATGGGAATATTCTGTGCGCGTGATTGGCAATTTGTTGGCCATGTGTGACATAAAGAATGGAGCAGTGATGAACGGAGGTGGCATCCTCTGATGGTGTAAATCCACTGCCGCTCACAAAGACAGGTGCCCTCCAGCCGGCTCCTGTCTGCTGCCTCGGTAATGGCGTGTTTCCATTCTACAGGTTGTTAAACAAGTCTCGTATTTGTGTGAAATACAAAAGGGACATTCATTCCTCGAACCCGCACATCATGATAAGATAATTCTGCTAGCTTCAAGGCTACTGGCGATGTAACGGCACATGCGTCGTGCACGGATAGACATGTGTTAGCGCTTTATGACTTGTGCCTGTTAGATTGGACACTTCAGGTCTTTGGTTTACTTGTAGGCAGCATCTCTCAAAACCGCGACACATCGACGCATCGACGCCTCCCCTTTTCCCGTCAATCTGTTCATCTTATGTGAGATGGCAAAACACAAAGACCAAGCTAGTAGCATTCCAGCGCGACAGTAGAGCAAGCAGAGCATCTCTGGGTTGGTGAAAGTCATCTCTAGTCATATATGATTTGGACCCATGACATTGTTGTTATGTTAGTGCTTTATAAGCCACTGGTTCTTGTTTTTGGAATAATAACTAAATAAAAGATAATGTAATACATGACAAATAGGAAAAACTCTTGAACTGCATAGAAAAAAGCATAAAACATTTAGGAGCTATCAGTGAAAAAATAAACTTCCCTTATTTTTGTATTTATTGTGGGGGTTGAATTTCCTCCTGGAAAAAAATAGATATATATTCAGCAAAATCAGTTTAAGCATGATTGTATCACCTGAGGGACCCTCAGCACAATTCTCACTGAGATGAGATCTGAAGTCTCTTCTCCTGGCGGGCTCCACCGTATACACTGATGCTGGAGGGGACGGGGCCTCGTGGTTTGAGGAGTGAGGAACCACAGCCCGAGATGTTTCAGGGATTGCTGCGAGCTTTTGCTATTTCAATTTCTAATGATATTTATTGTTTGGAAAATAATTTAATTGACATGGTGCAAACATGCATTTCCAGTCATTTTTTATTGTGGCTGCAATGAGAACCACAAACTGATTCCACTGATTTGATTAAGTGAAGAGCTGCTCCCAGGCATAAAGATGCCAAATCAATTCCGGTGAAAAACTGCTTGGTGCCGTCGCTCTGCTGGTATACGGTGCAGTCTGGAAAACGCTGATAAGAAACTATTCCATTTACTGGCTGAACTGCCATGTAATTCACTTGTCTGTGCATGTAAACAATGTAACATTATTTAATTGCTCTAAGGTTGGGGTTGTACTTATTTCAGTTAAATAATAAAAGTATTGAAGCAGGTACATATGCACAGCTACAGATATCAAAAAGCGCCTGTCATAAAACCCGTGAGTCCAGAAGGACATCGCATCGCTCGTTCGCTTAGAGACATGGAAAAACGTTTTTACAAGTCTGTGGTTATTAATGCCAGCAAGTCAGAGAGGAAACAGAGACGTCACTTCATTAATGAAAAAGGAGCTCAGAGGTGACTGAAGGTTACTACGTCCAAATATGACAGAGCCCAGACGTTGACACTAAAGTTCACATCTGCTCGTCTTTGAATGTCTAGAAAGTCTTTTTTTCCAGTGTATTGCCCATTCAGTCAGTGGCCGATTTGCAGGCCGTGTGTATGATGCAAATACTAATTACACACGCAGCTAACTGGAGGAAGGAGCCTGCAAAAGTGTCCCAGAAACACAACAAGAAGAAAGGAAGTGCAGCTTAGGTTTGAAATCGTGTCGCAGTGGAGCTGTGCCTTCTTGTCTGGAACAGACTTTCTCTCTGGATAACCACCGACTGGCTCCGCGTTAACAAGCCTCTGTTGGCCCTCAGAGGCCACTTCATGCCCGTTACATCAGAAACATTTTCTGCATATCCTAACAGGTTTAATGAAGCGAGAGATGCTGTTTTTAGTCCAATGTTCATCTTCCAGCTTGAACCCTGTATATTAAGCCGATGGAAAGGAAGCCAGCCTGTGAATATATCACTGTCACTTGAGTAAGATAAAGACCACTGATACGGTTTTTCTTTCATCTGGGGGACATTACAAAGGCTGTTTGCAGTCTCTCCCTGTCTCACTTGTAAACATAGCCCACCGGTGTAACAGAGGGCACCGTCTTGTATTTAGCAGAGGACCAGAGCGAGATCTTGGACACTTACCAGAAACATGATAATTGAGGGTCGTGTGGTGACTGCCGAAAGGGAAGGGAAGGGGGGGGAGGGAGGGGGTGGTGTTTTGGTGAAAGCAGATACTGCATGTAATTGAGAATATATAGTAAAGCAAGTCCATCCATGATGTTGACTCAGATCAACTATTGGGAAACGTACTGTTACCTCAGCAGTTCGCAGAGCATATTTAAATCAAGCAAGACGAAATATGCTGTTTTGGTAGATTGATTCACAACCACAAAGTATCAAATTTGTCCCAAATAAAACAAAGCATCTCCCAGGAGCTTGAATGTTCCTCCAGCTTTTACTGCAGCACGGTTCGTGGGGGGCAGGGGGGGTTGCTAAGAATGACCTTGTTGCATCATCAAGCCCAATTTCAGAACCGCCTTAAAATAACCAGAAGTCAAATAATGATGGAAAACAGTGAAACAGCCCTAACCCCAAATTCATTCCTCCGTCCTCTCTCTTTGTGTTTGCAGAAATTATTTTCAGGCTTCTCTTTAAGGACATTAGGTGCCCAACAAAATGTTATCAGTCGAGGAATGTTTAATACATGTATGTGAAACTATGAGGATGAAACTGCTGAAGAAGTTGGTTTTAAAGGACTGTATTTTCTTATACTTTACTAAACATTTGCCACCATGAAGACAGTTCGACAAGAGGTAAAAGGAATCAATGTGGATGGTTAAAAAAAAGGTTCTTACAGCTTCTACCATCTATTAACTCCCAATTAAAGTCTGTCCTATTTTTACTGGCAAATTAGCCACTAACCCTCTTAAGACATGAAATATAAATGTGAAATAGACAGGAGTCGTATTCTGTGTCTCCCCATCACTTATTGTTGGTCATCTTGTCCTAATAGAGTGGCTTCAATCACATAAATCTCAAAATGTAAACACATTCAGTAATGAGTTAACAGAGGTATAACTCGAGGCACTCGACTGCAATAATGGATTAGTTCTTTACACTCAGACTAATTTCTTTTTCATCCACACTCATCACGCCGGATCAATGCTGCATCTTTGGCTTTGTCCCTGCTTGCTTCAATCTTTCACACCGTTCAAACTGTGAGCAACTTCTACTCCACACTCCACGTGCTTGATGGAAGTGGTTATAGTTTAACATCGTAGGCTGGTGATTATGTCAGAAATTGAATGCTGCCTCTGTTAAAGGCCGGATCCATCAGTCTGACTGGCATCAGATCTATGGCAATGTGCCGGGTCAACAGCATATTTTAAAACCTCAGTTGTTAAGCACAAAGCCCTTTTGAAGGGCTCTGACGAGGGCAGGAGAACCGAGGCAGCACACAGGAAAAGTGCTGCAGCCATTGTGTCTGGAAAGCTTTTAACCCCCCAGCTCTGAGAGCGGGGGGATGTGACTCGTAGATATTGATAGGCTTTAGATGGGAAACTTGCATCCTTTTAAAGAGTTTTATTTCCATTAGGATGGATGCATTAAGTCATAAACGCAGCTATTATTTATGCAAGAATCCATAACATTTTCCTGTTGTTTACTCACCTGTCTACTACAATGCATAAGAAGACTTAAGGTACAGATTCACTCAAAACCCTTTTAATTTAAAGCAAAAACTTCAAATTATGAGACCGTAGTCAATATCAGCGGAACATGTTTTGCAGAATAAATCAATGTATGTCGCCAAAGACGTTACAAGAAATTGTTGTCAGTCAAGAAATGTCAAAGATTTGTTTTCGGCTCATTTAGAAACGGTGTGTGGGTCATTCGTCCACCAGTAAGCACTGAAATCTTCCATCTTCAATCGTCCCACGACTCTGCCTTTGAAGTTAGACGGATTTTACCGTTATGTCAAGCTGAATATCCTTTAACTGTGTAGGCTGTGCCACAAATGAATGGAAAGCACTGCCTTTTCTCTTAATAACATTCCCTTTGATAATCACACTGAGCTGCTAATTCTTTTAATTGTATTCGTTTAAACCCCCCAAACACATCAGTGTTGTAGAAGACAAAGAGGTCTGGAGGCAGGCTACACTTTCCCAATCAGTCCAAATGATGTATGTTAGAGGATACAGTTACTAAGAAATGAATAAAAGGAATCAGTTCCTCTCTTGGAATCAAGAGATCAATTTTGCTCTTCTGAGTCACAAAAAAATGACCTCCTCTCACCAGTAAAGTTAATATTTTATCTGGGACCAGAATGACTGAGCTGTCTGTCGCGCATGAAGACAGCTTAAGCTCGCGATGGGCCGCATGTCCGCCGTGGCTACTGCATGCTTCAAATGAGATTCATGACAAATCCCCTACAAGAGGCCAGCCAATATGCCAGGTAATAGCATGCTTGGCAGTACTTATCTGTCTCCATTAAAGACACGGGTCGTATCCCACAATGTCAAAGCCATTACATCACAACATATAGCTTGATGGTTAGGATGAGGCCGGTCGCTGTTGGAGTTCAAAAGTATGAGGAAGGAGGTTATTACCAAAGATCAGAAGACAGAATAAAAATCTATACCAGGCCTAATCAGGGAAATTTTAATCGTTAAGAGAGTTATTGCCTAAGTTGCGTTTCGGTGTCAGCTGCTACTGTTTTTTTCACTGCAAAACCTGCCGGTTTGAGTCCCACCAGAGATCACACCTCAGGCTTTCAGTCGGACCCATTAATAATAAATGCAATCACCTCACGCTACAATTGAGACTTAATATAAATGGACTTGATGTGGCGGGCGTGCGCTTTGGCCATTTTAAGTTGATACGGCAGCAACATGCTTATCTTAAAAAAAAAGACTTACACTGCATTTGTGTTTAATTCTATTTCATTTGGAGCCTCTGCGTGGATGTCAATGTGGGTCCTGGTGCACATTTATCATTCAGATAGGATCAAGGCTCGGGACAGTCAACTACTTGCCTGGGATTTCTTGTTTTTATTACACCGGTGGAGGCAGTAGTGTTCCAGTTTGTTCCTGTGAATGTACAAACCGACCTTCTGCTACGTTAATGTCTTTGTCAGGACCTGTAAATTGTCCATCTTTTAGCTTTGACTGACGTGGATCATATGTATTGCTGTTGAAATATTGGTTGATGCAAAAGACGACTGTAATCTCGTCCATATAAATATTCTAGAAAATGTATGGAATGAAACCCTCCGACACATCACAATGATCATGGATTCTCACAAAATACAATTGTCCAACAATGCCCTCCAAAATACACTGCAGTTGAGAAATGAGGTTTATGACAGCTGCCTTTATTTGCTCCAGCACCGACACTGTGGAGATTTTGGGATCCCTCAGTGTTGGCTTCAGCAGCTCGGGGAGCTGGATGAATGTTTGAGTTTGGTTTTTATTCCACATTGAGATTTGGGAGTCACAGAAACAGCCAAGAATGCCACATAAATAGATCTGAGTCATCCAAACAGATTCTGACCCTTTGCAGTTTGGTGTTGGATAATTGATTAGAGCAGATGGCTACACACACTAGAACCAACATCTGGTTCATCAGTAATGTATCTATTACATACATTTAAAACATGTGCCTCTACTTAGGCATTACGAGCCAAATCGTAATCAATGTGACTGTCAAACGCCGCTACGGAGAGAAAAGCTTCAAAAAGCCAAAGGCATTCTTTCCTATTCAGTATTTCCTACGCCACCCCGACTCTAATTAAGACCTTTCAAATGGGATATTAAGGAATAAAGGGGTAAGATATGATGCATATTCCAGCCCTTGTTTAGAAGGAAAGTTGGTGCAAATTAAAAGGAAAATGATCATTGCTGCAGCGATGGCCATTAGTGGGGGTATAATTATATTAGTCACAGTTAAGACTGTGGCAGCGGGATTGAGATTGACACATTTGCGTAAGTGACAAGGTGCCAAAAACAGGCCGTTCTCCTCTTTTAAGACTAAATATTCCAGATTTTCTCAATTGCATACAGAGGAGGTGGCTCAGTGACACTGCAATGATTTATTCACTGCTGGGGATGGCAGATATCATTTGGGGTTAAACAATGAAGCAAGTGTCAGATGAAACTTTAAATTCTTATACAACTTGTGTATGGTTTAAATATGATGCAATGTGGACATGGGATTCTGCAGAGAGTAAACATGCGTAATCAACAACACAAACATGTAATCTACACATTGACCCAGTAGAAAAGCAATTCTGGTTCTTGGTCAAGTGCACACATACAGAATCTCGATGCATACGTGCACACGTTCAAGCACGCACGCGTACACCTCTTCTACACACCTCCATAACCCCAATTTTTTGCTGTTTAGTAATTAAATGAAACAAAAGTTGCGCCCCTTGACGTTAACGACCGATTAAGTCCTTGTATTTTGTTCATTTCATGAGATGAATCACATCTGTAAGTTGCGTAAGGGGGGCAGGTTGGATTATTTTCGTAAACATTCACATTTTGGGGGGGGGTGGAAGAAAAGTACTGCCTTACCTAAAGTTATGAGATGAAACAGATAAACTCCCCACAGATCCATCTCTGTGAAATGCGAGTTTCAGATGAAGCGTCGGACCCACGCAGCCTTCAGCAGGACGGTTACACGGCAAGTGGAAGAAATCCTGTAATGCTCGTAAAGATCATCACCGGCACAAGGAGACAAACGTCTTCAAAACAAATCCTTAAAAACGTTTCAGGTTCTTGTTGCTCTGTCTCATTTTGTTAAAATTCCACCAGTTTGCCCTTCGGATGCGGTGCCACAATCGCGCGTTTGCGCAAAGCCAGAGCCATGCGTAAAAACGTGTGTGTGGGGGGGGGGGGGGGGTCCTGTGCGCTGCGCGGTGCGGTGCTGTTGGAGAGAGAGCCTTCTGTTACGCGTCGAGATGGTGGCTGAAGTCCTCGGGTCTGCTGCTGGAGAGATGCTGACTGCTGCCGGGGGGTAGGAGGAGGTAGTGGGGGAGGCTGGGGGGGGGACCAGTTTGCGCAGGGAGGGACATCCAACAGTCCGATAAAGCAGCCGGGTTTTTTATATTATTACTTCAGGCCCTCATGTGTATGGATGCAAACCTGCTGCGTGGTATTTTTACAGCGTTATAGCCATTGGTGGAAACTATATACATTTATTCAAGTGATGTATTTGCAATGTTCTTTTTACTTATTCCCGTTGTGTCTGCTACTCTATTCTTCTACTCCACTAGGAACTACTGTGCCATTGCCACCATGCTACCGTTATTTGTTCACTTTAATTGTTAGTAACTTAAAAGAATACTGGGTGAGGGTTATTCAAATCAACCCATTCTTAAATATTAAAGTAATTAACACATGAATGCATCAATATTATTTATTGAATAATTCTGACATGGGGCCCTCCTCCCCAACGTTAGCACTGACACCACCTTTTCTAAACCTCTAGTATTAACAGTCTCCAATATTATTATGTTTATATTTCCATAGGATAATATTAGAATTAATATAATATTACCCCAAAAATACAGACTTATATGGTTCCATTCTGTACTTTGTTTTCATGAGGATTTTCATCCTGTTCATCATAATCTCAAAGTCTCACACTTGTCATTGAGTTTTCTTATATAATATGAAGTGTGTGTGTTTTCGTCGCAGAGAGCTTATAGAAAGAAAGTGAGATGGGAGTTTCAGCTGAAGTTGGAGTGCTCAAAACCATATTTTGTCCTAGTTTAGTTTGGGCCGCATATTTGTCTTCACTTGGGAAAACGTGGTCCAGTTTGGTCTTATTTCTTTTTTCTTTTTGCTTCTGTTGTGAAATGTCACTCTTCTGATTCAGGTCAGTCACAATCAAATGTGTTAAAAGCCTAAATGTGAGACCCAAGATCGATGCTCCAATAACCCATCTAAAGGTGATGACTGCGCTGACAGAAGTGTTTCAGGTATCCCAGAAAAAAAATCAAACAAGAGATTAATATTGATACAGGAAACTCTGAGGCGAGGCAGATTTGGGGCACTCAAACCTTTTCCATCTCTGGTTCCCTGAGCAGAAAGTTTGAGAGCTCATAGTCCAAATTCATTTTGACAGCACACCTCTAATTGGTTATACAATAAAATGCAGACAGACAGGCCGTCCATTTTTGTCGATTCCTTCCAAAGTCAGATAGCTTTAGACGGTTACTCACCAAAATTCACCATATTGACCCTTAGCCGCTATTAGATGGGAACAATGAACATATTTCTAACGTTAATAGGTGGAAAAGACCGCAAGAAAAACAGGTGGACTATAGGTGAACATTTATAGATGCATTTTGTATAAAAAGTGGATTATCGTGTCCGTGCCTTCCCCAACTTTTTCACCATCTGTTAATTATATTGTTCAGTGGCAGAGAAAGTCAGTGGATCAAAAGTAGAGTTGGATTGTGTTGATTCACCCGTTTAGTTAGTCTCCGAACGGGCTAATGGAGTTTCCAGATGATCCATGCAAACAACGCTGGCGGAGAGCAGATAACAAGGGGTCACCATGTTCGAACAGACACGCTCAGGGTGTGCGCTCTTCTGTACGTGTGTCAGCGTCTGTAAAGCATAAAGAAAGGTCCAAAAGGATGATCTAGCTGTGTAGCAAAGACAGAATGAAGACCTCTCAAGAGCCATTTCAGCCTGCTGGAGTTATCTTTACTGCCATTCACGGCCGCCCCACTATCATGCTTCACTGGACTTACACAAAATGGCAACATTACGCATTTCCAAAGATTTTTAAAGTTGTTTTTTTCCCCTTTTTTCCGCTTAGGTCTCAAATCAGAAAGACTGTAACGGCAAAATGTCTTTACGCCTCAACGATTGTAATTTCAACTCCCTAACAAGCTTGCAGTGAGAATATTTGGAACACTATATTACCATCTCTATTGGGACTTGGAGTGCTTAAATGTGGGGAGCCTGCACGGTTCTGACAATGCTTATGAATCTTTAAAGAGAGACCCAAAGCCGTAGGGAGCTTTGGGAAAAGTACACATTTGCACTGTGCATCTGCATTTGTAATTCAAATCAACATTAAAAGTTGCAGGAATAAAACAGCCCTGTCAACGTTTTTAGGGAGAATTAGAGAGCGAAAATGTTCATTTTCTTCTGAACCATTTAAGTCTTTGCTTCCCTCCCAGTAGAATGAGAATGTTTCATTTATTTTGTCCTCAAATTCGTGATCTGCATCACCTGAGCTGAGATTTCTTCAGCAGAGAAGTAGCTTGGATCAATCACCTACACACCAAAGCCCCTGCTCATAAAACACAGTTATTCTGCCCTGGGGGGGCCGAGTTTCAGGAGCTCTTACTTCTCAAACACTCTTTCAAGATGAATTGATTGTGCTGTTTCAACATGGGAGACGGACAGCTCTCAGTTCCACTTACACGCAAAGGTACATTGATTTCCTACCTAGAAGCGACCTTAATGAGGGATTAGTTATTGTACCTATAATTATTGCTGTCAAGGGTCCAGAACTGTGGGAGCGAGAGGGGCTTTGTACATATTTGTTTGAAGCATTTAACAGCTTTGCTCTCTGCCAAATAGAGACCTCAAAGTTCTGCATGACAAACCAAAGAGCACAGTGGCCTCATTTCCCTTCGCTTCAAAGAAGAGCATGTGATGCATCTCTCTTTCGTTAGTTCAGGGGATTTTTGTCCACGGAGGATTTAGAGGTCCCGCGATGTGCACAGGTGTTTCCATTTATTTGGCCTGATTAGACCTCATTCAGTTTGAAGCTGGGACGAGGCCAAGATGGGATTTATGAGGTCACCAAATGCCGTGTAACCGTTATTCAGATATTTTGATTTGGTATTAAACAACTTGATTGTTTGGCGGAGCCGGCAATTCTAGTTTTAATTAGTTGTATTAATTGTTTCTCTTTTTGACTTTAGTATAATTTGAGAAATTTATGTTAGCTGCCATTTATTCGTGTGCAGCTTTTTACAGCTTTTAAGTTATAGCCTTCCCACAGGGTGGATGATCCATCACAGTAAACATAAATCCTTCATCATTATTACTTCACTGCACATGTTGAGAAATCTTGCTTTAGGGTGTGCATTGTGTTCCACTCTACTGTCAATCACCTGACACAAACAGAAACTCTGAAGCAAGAAATAATCCCTGCAAAACTTATATATATTTTATTCTCTCACCGTGTCATCACATTTGATTTGGCCCGGACAGACAAACACAAGAAAACAACTCTCGGGCGGGCAAGAAGTGGCGACTAGAGTTTGAGTTACTGTGAGCAGTAATGATTCTTGTCACACGCGTTTCAGGGTTTCATTCTGCACCTTCAAACATTCCCACCGATGACGGAGCATCAGGCCGTACGTGCTGCTCCCAGGACAGTGACGTCATGTCTGCACTTGATTGTGAACAAAGTGCTTGCGGTTCTCTGTGAGCCCCTGGTACACTTCCTCTTTCTTCCATTCAGTAGACCAAGGACAGACCTGAGGAACGTCTTCCACACCACATGTGGTGTTGTCTCACACGTCAAATATTTGAAGAGACTTTTCGCGATTAATGAAAGCTTTCATTTCTGCAGGACGGCCACGTTGGCACAGGAGTCTTTTGAAATGTCACAGTGAAGAAGTCTCTGTTGTCATCTCCGGTGTGTGGGGGACAAAGAGGGAGTCCAGTGTCTGTGAATCCGGCACAGAAGTTCGGACGCATAGTGCATGTGTGCATACTGAGAAGGGTGTTTCACTGCCAGTGCCGCGCCAACCAGAGCAGTGCTCAAACGGTCCCAGACTGCACGGGAGTGCATTTGCACAGACGGTGACTCCGTTACTCGTCACTACCACAGATGGTGTGTCTCATGCACACTGCGAAGAAGGTTATGTTACTCCTCTGCGGATGCCTAGTTGTGTCTTTCACCCAATTCGGACCACACACACACGCCGAGTCGAACGGACACGAGGAGAAAAGAGAGGACGCTTCTGAATTAATAGAGCAACTGTTTGAGAAAAGTAGTTTTCCCAATAACAGGCAAAGTGAAGACTCTAATGACCCCCTTCCCCCCATCCTTTCTATAACAACTAGTATAGGACACATGCATCTGTTCCTGACTTTTGGCTCCTCTGCAGTGTATTCCCCTTTTTGAAATCACTTTCTTTCACCTCAGGGTTTGGCTATTATCACTCATGTGATTGAAGATTAGTAGAGAGCTGAAAGATCAGGTTACACTGGCTGTGCCAGATGTTAAATGAATGGAGCTTCTTTTTTGTTCCAGCGGGGACCATCCATCTTTGCGGTCGGTTTAAAGGGGGTGATAAGGTTATCCACAAACATCTATCACTGATTTCCTGACACTCTTGGTGGCCGAAAATAATCAGATGGCACCTGGAACAACAGCTTTATGTATCAAGATCCATAACTCGTCCTCGTGGGATTTCTGATTGACAACCTCAAGCCCAAATATGTGTACTAGAATATGCAGATGTTTTACTTTTATACTTAGTCGTTTTCTCTGACACTGAGATGAGAATTTACTTTGCTTTTTAAGCAAGAAGCACAGAGGAGATGTTTGGGGCAAGTGATGCTACAATTGAAAACAATATTGAGGTG
Organism: Gasterosteus aculeatus; assembly: GCF_964276395.1. Classification (NCBI taxonomy): domain Eukaryota; kingdom Metazoa; phylum Chordata; class Actinopteri; order Perciformes; family Gasterosteidae; genus Gasterosteus; species Gasterosteus aculeatus. Next base: position 7,928,672 of record NC_135691.1, read on the forward strand.
CATTCTGCTCCAAGTTGAAATCCTTGAAACATTTAAAACATGAAACTCAAATCATAATTATTTGCCATAAAATCTTCCGCCTTGATTCAATCACTACAATCCGCGGAATGATCAGAACAAACCCACGTGGGTATTACACGTGACATGAAGACCTGAGACAGAACAAAAGGCCTTTTCGGACTCGGTTATACTGAATTAATTCATGGATATTAGAAGCATCTGGACTTATGGAGCCGTCATGCATTAATGAGTTTAAAGTTCTATCAGATGCTGGAAAGCTCGCTCTGATTTCATGAAACATGATACTGCTGGACCTACTCAAATGAATGAGAGCGCTGCATTATGTCCACGCAGGGCTCACGTAAGCTAAATGTTGGCCCTGGGGTTAACGAAGTAATCGCTGTTAATAAATTACAGCAGACAGCCTGAGACACCGGGCTGATAATCACAACCAGACCGACTTACCGTTCTTTACCAACGTCTACACCGAGTGCCTCACTCAAGCAACTCATTTAAGAATGTGAGCTCATGAATGCCGGCTTGTGGTTTTTAACATAAACAGTAGGAAGATAAAGGGGCCGGAGGGAAAGGCCACCGAGCTTTGTTGTGTGCAGTGAAAGTAAGGTTGTAGACAGCCCCTTCTCCCAACAGAGCTCCATGTTGTTGTGAACCACAAAGAGGAGTCAACATGCAGCGACAAAGAAAGATAGAGCTCATTTTAGTTGCATGTGTTCGCTGTGAACCGCGCTTACAGACTGCCCTGACCCCGACACCGCTACGCTGATGTTGCCCATGCGAGTCGTGTATGTGCATCCCCACGGGGAAAAGAAACAATTAGCCAAACTAGGAGGCAGAATCTGGACGGGGCAAAGGTCAAAAGGGGGAGTCACTGCTGTTTTCCATGTTGGCTGTAAAGCAAACAGCTCAGCTGCAGTGTTATTTCTAGGGGGTTTAAGTGGATACCTACTTACTCACAGATACCGTATTGATATTGTTTTCACTTTATCTATTGCCTGTCAAGACCTACAAACACACAGGCAATATATACTAGGGCAGTTGATTACAGTTTACCGATATGGCATTTGACACAATTTCCTCAATATATTCAATCTCAGTGTCTTTGAAGTCATCATCACTTTCATTTCTCCAACAAGCTGAAGTAACTGAATTTACTGTGTATCTTTGTTTAATAGAAAGCAGTGTGAGTGGTTAAAGTTGGGCTTCCTGTCTTTGAGAGGAGACAAATCTGCAACGTGTAATGAGACACGCTTCCATCCAAGTAGTTATTCATGAAATTAGCTGTTGGGTACTGAGGATGGATGCGACTGTTGAATCTCACACAGTGGTTTGCGAGCTGTCACTGAGGTGTTCTCTATTCCTCCAGTTAGTACGCTAACACTTCTTGTCTAACAGGGAATCTAGCAGCCCTCTTGTTGTGTGTGTAGCTGTGCAGAAGCTTCGACGGGGACGGGGACGGGGTAAACCCTGGACCGGTCGGCAGCCAATCACAGACCCACAGCCATTCACTCTCACATTCACACACCTACGGGACATTCAGAGTCACCAATCAACTTGAACCCAGCATGTCTTTGGACTGTGGGAGGAAAGGTATATACCGAGAGGCTGATTGCACAATAGTCTCTGCTTGTTTCCTGTGGTTTAAGCCATATGAAGGACGCATGCTAGGTGTATGTTAGGCCGCCTCTGTGCCAGGTGTGATTCACTCTTTTGGCCCTGAGGCAAAGAGATCTCTTCAAATCATGCAATCATGTTCCGGTTTTCAGTATTGTGCTCTATGAGGAACTCCACGTTGTATGCAGTGTATCACATTACCTCATGAATTAGACATGAAGGTTACGGCGAAGGGATACCTCGCTTTCAATGTGGTTCAGATTAGAGATTTTCTTTTTTCATTCTGGGTAAACTCTGTATTGTTGAGACTGACCCTCCATCAGATGTACTACTAGAGGTGAAACGATTTATCTGGATCAATAAATTAATTTAATGAATGGTCCAATATCGTAGATACAAATTGGAAAGCATTGATATTTCATTTGTTTGATCTTTATTTTGAAATGACTGAGATACAATTTCCATCCAAGCGCACCTCCTTGTTCCACAATCAGATATCAGAGAGAGAGAGAAGTATTGATTGATGGTGAGTAGCTGTAACTTTATATTAAATTCCCATGTCTCGTGCTGTTCTGCTAAAATATTTGTTATATCCTTCTGTATGCAAGTAAGTATGTTATTCAGCCAACAGTTCTAGATTTAGTTTGTTGCAGTATTGAAGTTATTAATTATTATTCAATTACCGGGCAACAATATGTTTACTGCACATAAAAAATACATCGCACACAGCGTCTTTAATACTCTAAATAAATGACCAATGGAATAGAAGTTGTAATTTTGACTTACTTTGACACACCTCACTGTGGTGCTTTCATAAACCTTCATTGTAAAACCTCATAATGCAAAGCAAGCATTATGAATAATGAGGCAATCTGCTGGAGGTGTCGTCTCTTCCTGCTTTAATAAATAACTACACCAACTACTGAGCTCCAGATCTCATAAAAATCCCTCCAATGTAACACGCTTTACCATTTGTTGTTTCACAAACCATCAGGATTTATGAAAAAAACCATGTGCACACACTGTCACGTGTATATCAAGTAATGCATGTTTCTAATTAGTGTGCACATTGTTTTAGTCGTTAATTCACACAATTCTATACATCTGGCCTGTGAGTCATAGCAGCAACTTTACAATATGTAATCAGCTGGGCGTGGGTTCTATCTTATTGACTTACTAAGAAGGCCACACGCATAATAGTCTTGTAATACACAGCCTATTCAAAGCATTGATTTTTTGCCATTTTGATTATTGGCTATCATGTCAAGGCCGGACGCAGGGAAATCTGTGGAGACGGGCCACTGCTTCTAGATTAATGAGAATTATTTACATGCTACATGCTATGCATCTATCACAAATTCCCCATGTAAACCTTTTGGGGTAATGAATAAACCAGAAGTGTCGATCTAGTGAGGTGCTGCATTAGAAAAGGAAATTTATGCAGCTGCACATTCCTACTAGACTACTTAATGTCAACGGCATATTGCTACTGTTTAACACACAATTGTGTTCAAGGTCCTAGAGCACCGTAACGTGAATATTTTGATGTAAACAGTAATTAGAATTGTCCAGCTAAGCTATAGAGTGGAATGGAAGAGGTGTCGGGCAGTCTTTTTAATACAATATACTTAATATTTTACTAAAAAGCATACAGACTGATGCCAAACGTTTGACTCACTAGTTTTGTCTGTACCTCTTTTCTTTTTTTTTTTGAATGTTTCTATGAAATCCGACCTAATATTTATGCACACAAAAGGATTCAGAAATGTATTTTGTTATTGAGACATAAAATACCCTCATTGGTTAAATGAATATGGAGGGGGCGTCTGATTGGCTAAAAAAGGAATGCAGTGAACTTCACACCTCACCAGGTGTAAATGAAGAACACATTTTTTTAGAGGTTATTTAAGCAGGTGTAGGAAAGCGTTCGTGAACGGTCTTACATCATTGTGTGAACGTGTCATTTCCTGTCGCCGTGTTTCTTTTGCAACCTTTCTTCGCGAGGGTCTAATTGGAATCATTGTGTTTGACCGCAACCGCCGGAGAAATCTTGATATTTCTGAACCAGTAAAAGAACAAATCCATAACACTTCCAGGTTATTTTTCACCTTCACCTGCGGTGCTTGATAAAAGTGTGGATAAAGTGGAGGCACAATCAACGCTGATTGAGATAATTATGTGATAGCCATTAGCTTAGGCGAAAAGTGGTCTCATTATGCTGTTGAGAATTGAAAGAAGGTTGGTGACTGTACTGGCTAAAAATAAAAGTTCAAGAGAACATCAATTGTACTTTTTTATAAACAGGAGCCAAGTTTCTCCTCGGTACTGTAAACCGGCCAGTTGGGACAGTCAGTGATCAGCATCTGCTCGGACTACTGGCTTATTCATAGTGTTAATAAGTCAACGTGAAGGCACTTCAGCTAATGTAAACTATGCTTATTGAATCTAGCTTTTTTTAAACGTATTTGATTTATTGATTAAAATTCACTTTTTTAAGTCTCATGTTGTAATTGGGTTGATTTCCCTGAACACCACTTTCTTTATTTCCCAGTACGTGTGTCATTCTCTGTCGATTTGCTCATCGCAAAGACACGTTGATGTTAGTTAGAGAAATATGACCAAGGGAATCAGTACCGGCTCAGCGCAGAACACCACATCATTTTGTGCCATCTGAGCTCGGATCTATTTCTCTACAGTGTACAAGGGGCTACCAGGGAATGAAGGGCCAACCTTTACTGTTGAGATCTCTTTTCTCCATGTAAATACTTAGGCATCCCTAACCCAAGAAATGCATCCATTCTTAAGGATGAGGCAAGGTAACCTGAGCCATATGCAATACTGCAGTTACGGTCGTCCTGTGATACACTGCACACATAGAAAGCAGTTATTCAGGTTCATGGGAAATGTGCCTCCGTGCTCTCAGGGGATGCGAGAGTGAATGGGAAGATTCGGGATCCGCTTTGCTGCAGAGGGTTTACATCCCACAGAGTCTCGTGGGGAGGAAGACAGATGCTGCATTGATCCCGCTGATAAACATTGAAATGGCTGTAAGCTTGAGTAAGTGTCAGGTTACCAAACGGAAACGCCAAGAGTGCCCAGAATAAAGTTTGGACCAGTGAATGGAAGACTTGCAATTGCGCAATAACAACATGTCGAGAGGAACAGAGCTGATGCTTTATAAAACATTGGTGATGCAACTATATGGTGTGAGTGATAGGACAGAGAAGTTACTATACAAGTACCTGCAAAGAATCCGACGATTTTGTGACTGAATGAATGCGCTTATTTATTTATTATCATTGAACACCTTAGTCTCCATTTCTAAAAAGCAGCATAATGTCTTGTGTGTTAAGCTGGAACCAGCACACACCAGCACGCGTTAATAATGAGCAACATTATGTATTCCGGTCATTTCAGTCAGGTTAATCACACCATGAATTGTTTTTTTATATCAGCGCTTGCCTTGAAGCCGCACCATAAAAGACTAAAAGCCACCTAAAGGACACAGTAAAGAACCTCCACAGTGCTCGCTGAGTGGAACAAGGCCCTCCTAACCACAAAAGACCCTTTAAGACAGAATGCAGCCCAGCGGAGGAAGCAGAATGGTCTAACCCCTACTGTTCTCTGATTTGCGCAGCGTGAAATGGCTGTCCTGTTTGTATGAACAGGAGCGGTGGCCACCCATCAGGTAGTGTCCGTGGAGAGTGGTCCATCAGGCCCTGGTGAATTAAGGGTACATTCATATGGTCTCTGTGAGGAGGTCCACTGATTGCCTGCAGCACTACTAATTGATTTAGTGCAAGGTCGGAGTCTGAATGACAGAGGGTAAAGGGAGGAATTTCCTGTTTCTGCATCTATAATTCAGTGGCTTCCTGTGTGTGTGTGTGTGTGTGTGTGTGTGTGTGTGTGTGTGTGTGTGTGTGTGTGTGTGTGTGTGTGTGTGTGTGTGTGTGTGTGTATATTAAATTGCGTCTTTGTTATACGTTAGTTAACTTTACTAATACTTATTATTAGCTGCTTAGAGCTCAGTGTAATAAGGTCATAATGCACCTCTGATATCCGTTTTATATGGATATGTGACAATATCTCACCAAAACAACAATTTACAAGATCGCATGAACTCGTCATGATAAAAGATATGATTTACCTTCATTCATTTAAACCTTTTTTTTCTACCCAGCTATTTGAACGGTTTTATTTCTGTCTATTTTAACCATTTATACATTACTTTTCCCCAATTATACAATACTTATAGATTCCTGTTTGAGGTTTTTTATTTATGCATATTAGCTAAACATTTCAGCCATTTATTTGTTACGATAATCGTGTTCGTATTTCATTACTATTTAGCAAATCTTTCAACTGTTTTGCTTTCTCCATAACATGACGTTGAGTTCTTGCCAAACAATCTTCCCACGCATGCCGACAACCTCCGGAAGTATAATTTCCCCTGGTCGGAAATCACTGTTGTAAATATAGACGCGTTGGCCTGTACGTTGCTTGCTCATCCATAATAGAGGGAGGTGCTTTGTTTGTGTGCGCTGCTCTCTTCACTGGGGCCGTGTTAAGGTATGCAAGCTGTCCAAACCAGCAGTCTGCCAACCCGCCCGCTGCGCCGTCCCTTTGAAGGTCTGGTGGATTTTCCCTCTGGTGTCTGAAGACTTTTCAACCGGCCACACAAACAGAACGCCAGCTTCATGAGAGAGGCCCTTGTTTTTGAGCTGGTCCCAACACAACGGCTCAAGCCTTTGCCATTAGAATAGAACAAACTCTGCAGTGTTGCAAAGCCTGTTGTTCGGTTCTTGGAGTTAGAAGACGAGCAAGGATCTGAGACGCGGAGCGAGGCTATTTCCATTCAAAGCGCTTTAATAGCTAAAAGTGTTTTCACATATCCCAGAAGCAATTGGGGTTTAGCAGAAATTGCTCATATGAACCGAAAGCCCATGTCAGAGTGTACATTAGAGTTATTTTTTTTGCTAAGAAGGAAAGTGGTCCCTCTTTTACTTAGTATGGGAAACAATTTCATTTGGAGTGCAACTTGCTTCAGGCTACAATGACCTTTAACTCACGAGTATTTGGGGGGGAAAAAACAGGCATCATTTTCATAACTTGTGGACTCTCGTGCTGAAAGTGGAGAGGAGAGGCTGAGCAATTTATTTGCTCTCTGATACAGAGAAGGTGTTTTCCGTATCAAAATGCACAAATTTCACAAATAAATTGGGAGAGAGAGAGAGACTGTATCAGCGCAGGATTTCAAACAGCTCGCAGCAACCTGAGCTTCTCCCTCTCAACTCCACCGAGTAGCCTCCCTCCCTCCCCGAGAAAAAATAAATATAAAATACTTTCAATCATGGTAAAGAGACACATCTGTCACATCAGGGGCCTTCCTCCTCCCATGTCACACTAAACAGGTTTACGTTAACCGAAATGCTAAATATCTCCCGAGGAACCACGGCAGAATCCCGTTGTTGTGTACGGGACGCGTTGTGTACGGGACGCGTTGTGTACGGGACGCGTTGTGTGGCTCCCGCAGAGGTTCAGGCCCTAATCACATTTCCAGCTTGCGCTCGGGATCCAACTTTCTGCCTTGACCGGTTTTGCACCTCTAAGCTCCATCATGAAACCTTTTTTGAAGGGTTCAGTTCTCGGTGGGTATGCGGAAGTAAATACTGTGTCATCTGGGAAATTCTGGGTAATTTGTGGCACATGGGTGATCCTGTTGTGTGCTGTGAAAACATCCCATTTAAATGTTTTATGTATTCATTGCATGGACAGACGTTGGATGTAATGGGAAGCCACAGCTAGATAATATGCTTATTGTTTTCCTCCAGCCACCGAGTTCTTCAGTAATTAGATGATGTCCTGAGGCGATATTGATGACTAAGAATAACAGAGTCAGCTCATGGCTTTAGATGTGCAATAAAGTCTGGTAACGATTTATTTACCCCTAATATTTGATAACTAATTACACAGAGAGTAATCAAACGGTTGCATATTAAATTATGTTTTTGTGTGGATGAAGGTCTTTATTAGTCAGTTACGTCATAGATATACCGTGTATGAAGAATATGTGCCGGTTTATTCCATGCTGAAAGCGTAATAAAAGCGCCTTGTGAAGCACAGGCTCCTCTGGTCTTTTTATGTGTTATCAATGGAAATTGTTGAGAATTCAGATAACCACAGGAAGCATTATGCATGGTTTGACCAGTACGGGGAGAGGAAACAAAGTGTGTCCTGAGGGTATATGGTGATTGGGGGGAGGGACAGGGAGGGGTGGGGGTCTCACTTTCACACGCAGGCCATTTAATTTGGGACAGAGCAGTGAAATGTGCAGATGAAAAATCCTTTCTTTTTAAATGAAGTATTGAGACCATAAATCTTGAAAGCAAGCTCCCGCCACCTGCGGGCATTTTCATCAGAAATGGATTGCAAGACAAAATCCTCACGGGGCCCACAGAACAGAGGCCCGTGATCAATATGTGAACGCCGGAGGCATAATACTTCCAGTCCTTCTGGTCAAAATTGATTTTGCATCTTTATTTCACCACCCTCAAGCTGCAGATGAAATAATTGTCCAATTAATCCATTTATAGATGAACTGAAAAATGAACTAAGGATGATATGATTTTATTACAATCATTTTTTTTCAAGGACAACAGACAAATATTCGATAACAGCACCTTTTTAACAGAACCGATTTTTCTTTGTTTTTGTGTGACAACAGCTTTTTCCAGAATTTTCATACATTTCAAACTTGAAAATCTGAACAACAGAATAGTCCGAACAATACTCGTAGTAATAAGACTAATTTTGGTGTGAAAACACTTCTGTCAATACATTGTTACACGTAAATACTTCAACCAGCTGTGTGAGAGCTGCCCTTGATATTGAAAAGTGTTTTATCCAGTAAATCTATCGTGCTAGCATGTTCATGATTTAGGTTCATGAAACTACGCTCCACATATCTGGAAACCGTTATCTCGTGTTCACGAGAGATGTGAACACAAGATAACGGCGGATGAAGCTGAATAGCCGAAGTGTTTCAAATGCCCCATTTGCACTACATGAGTCAGAACCATCTCAGCAAGAATGTCTGGCTTGACCTTGGAGGCAGAATTCATCTAGGCTCGTGCAGCTGATCACAGTAACCTCGTTCACATACAGCACAATGGTCTAATTCGAATTGCTTCAGACTGAGAAGTTAGCAAACATTGAATGTGAATGCGCTGGAGGTCTCAAACCACCACTGATGGAGGGAAAGGAAAAAAAAGAAAACCTAAAAACAGAAGAACCCAGATCTCCTTGTCTCGTGCTCTGGAAAACATTAGAAAAAAATAGAAATCCGACACCTAATACTCAAAATACTCAGCTCGGTATTTTGAGAGTCAACAGTGATTTTCACTTCATCAGTTTTTGTCCGCTCTGCAGAAAAAGACTCCCCCCTTGTGACAGCTCTGTTAGGCGGCACTGAAGTGTTTTAAGAGGTGATGAGAGGTTTCGCTGATTTGTTGATCAGTTAGAGGAGTTTGTGCACTTTTTTGTTGAGTAGTCGCTTCATAGTTTCAAATGCACTGCAACGCTAACGTGAGAAAGTTAACCCATCAGAGCTCATCAGAATATGATCGTCTATCTTTGATGGTCTTACTAATGAGGACCTGTCACTTATTAGTGAAGCGCTGTTGTTAAAAGCTACTGAATTTATCAGGGGATATTTTTAGTCATGTGGTTGGTTGTCGACTGAGCCGCTAACGTTAGCATGTTAACAATGCCGGAGTTATCTGGAGTACACAAAGAACTACTTTGTGCACATGTAGATATTTAACATAATAAAAGCTTTTGACCCTCTCGTGAAGATCGGAGATCTACCAAAATCGTTCGATTTATTTTGTTTTAAATGCTCTGCTGAAACAAAACAGAGACCATGTCCACAAACACACGTCAGGCGTCCCTCCCCGTCCCAAAGACAGCGTTGGTGCTGGTGTGGATCCCGCGGTAACATTTGGGTGATTCACAGCTCAATTCTTCATGTTCCATTCCGCTGCCTCGGGTCACGCTGCAGGATTTATATGACGCCATCGAGGTCTTAAACATTTCTTCCTGAAGATGAATGTGACGTTACTGGGCAGCTCACAGTGTTTCTGTTCGGCACCGTGGACAATTTGTGGCGATTTGATTGTCACGGAGGAAATGATTTCAGCAGAACTGAACCACAGAAATCTCAAACACTGAACAAACCCGGCGGGTCACTCAGCAGCCGTGTTTGTGTTCCCAAACTGTATTTCTTAGCCGTGTTTATTCTTCTGCGGGTTGAGCTGAAGTGCAATAACCTCCCTTCAGGTCGGCTGATCTCACATGAAGCAGTCGTTCATCATTGTGGTTGTGGAGCAGCCCTCCATGGTAGCCATGGTATGCGTCGTGGTAACTGATCCGGACACCACTAATGTACGCTGAAGATTGCTTCCATATGGGGGCCTGGTTTCAAGCAGCCAGTTTACTTGCGTCTGAAAATCAGCTTCCATTTCATAGTTTGCCCACTTTAAGCGTGCAATGTGAAATAGTTGGACTGGTTTCACACTCGTAACAATAACAACACAGTCCACCTTTTGCCTCTGCAGATAAATCAACAGCAAGTTGCTGAAAAGAAGTAAAATGCAATCGTGTAACACTTAATAGAAGATGATGGTGTTGAAAGGGGAGCAGAAACAATTGATAGAAGATAGAATTCAGGTAATAATCAAAAACCTACACTGATTCCAGCTTCTCTGGACTGCTCTTTTCTTTTGTTTTATGTAAAACCGGTCGAGGACTGTTGGTTGGACCAAACAAAGCGTCGGAAACATCATTTTGTTGAGGTTTTAATCTAAAATCAATTAAGCCCTACACTGAAACAAATTTCTGTAAATTTACGGTGCATTTCTAACGGTATCTTACAGTATGTCATAATAACTGTAACATACAGTTACATTTCCATCCCTTGCTTGTAAATTAACGACCAATGTCATGAATAAACGGTTAAAGCTGTCAATTTACAATAATAGCAGACTACCGTAAATCAACTGCATGTTACATATATTTTAGTGGTGGAAATACACATACAAGTGCAGTGAATCACAATCCATCTAAATCTTTTGTAGGTTAATGTATGGAAGCCCATGTCAGCCACTGAAAAACAGGTCCTGTAAGTCATCATAATAAAATATCTCATCTCAGTATCTCATGAGATATGATGATGACTTTGACTTACAGGACATTACTATACATGCAGCTGTCACTTTTATCCAAAACGCCCATTGTTTGACATAATTTTATGTGGAGTAATTGGGGGTTAGGTGTCTTGCTCAGTGACACTTCAACTTGGCACAGGGAGCAGCCAGGATTCAAACCGCCAACTTTGAGCTGCACAGAACACCCTCCCTATCCCATGCGCCGCCTTCGCTGTCGTTTCAGTGGCCGGAATGTAAAGATTATAAATATTTGTATTATTCACAGTGTTTACTGCCTAAAAGTCATTTGAGTGTTAATCGTGACCGACTGCTCCTGAACGTGACGTCAGACGCGTAATCTCAGTTCATCCAGAACACCTGTCAGTTCAACATCGGAGGAGTTTCTCATTGCCTCGTCTCTCCAAGTAACGTTGGTAAGTGTTATTTGCCTAGCATGATTAACATTCTCCTTCCTTACATCTTGTTGTCTTCCTCAACTTTGTAATTTTAATATTTTACCAATGACAGTGTTTCTCAATATTTAATTTTGGTTTGTTTTACAGAGGCACTGGATTAAGGACGCCAGCCGTTTGCTGCGGTCAATTGAAAATGTTCCATAGCGTATTGCTGCAGTTAGTTTACCTTGTTCCTAATGATTTTATGATTCATTTTTATTATTGTATACATGCGGCATATTTTATGTTTTGTTCTTGGTTACAAATGCCTATTTTTGTCTTAAAGGCATCTAATAAACTCCAACCACTATGACCGAAATGAGTTTGGTTGTCTTTCTTAAATTTGTGGGGAATTGAATGCAAAAGTATACGGTTATAAGTAAACGGTAACATTATGGTATTTGTAACACAAAAACAGTAATCGTATGGTAACAAACTGTAATCCAATATACGTCAACATACCGTAAATTACGGTAGGGCACTGTAAATAAAACCGTAAGTTACTAGCGTCGACTGCCAGTAAATTGCAGTTGATTCACAGTAAAATTTGTTCAAGTTTACGGTAACATACAGTAATCCACTTTACGGTAACATAGTGTAAAAACCATTATCTGTATTATACAGTATTTGTAGGGTATACATATTTATTCATAACTTCAGCTGTAAGTTCGTTCCACATCTTTGAAATCCTTCCTCAATAATCATTCAGGTCTATTCAACATATTTTAGGAGAAAAACTGCAGGATCATCTCATGTTTTTACACCATGAAACAAATTTACAGCTGGTTCAATCTACTTTCCGCATGGAGGGTCACACGGACGTGACCTGGGGGGTCCCAAGTTCTAAGCCGTATTTAATTACCTTATCTGCTTATTTGCTGCAGTCGTTTGAACCCTGAAATGAACAGATGTTGCTATTTTATTGCAATAAACTGATAAGTAGTAGGTAGAAACAATCACATTATAAACCTGTTTTCTGAAGAGAGTTTGGATCAGTGGGCTATATTAGCATTGGGGTTGCTCCATCAAGTCAAAATTCTACAATAGAGACATAAATAAAATCTGTATTTCTTGTATCGTCAGGTTGGCGTTTGTATACTTTTAGAGGAGACTGTGTGCCTCCTGCAGTTTGCATGAACACCGTAAAAGCGTAATATCTCTACTTAAGGGCTTTCCCTCCGTCATCTGCATAATACGACAATGACTGCAATATGCCACTTTTACATCATTGTGGCCTTTGAGATGTGTCTGAAGTGTTTTGAACTTGGTTGGTCAGAATAAAGGACTCCTTTCTCTGCATAGTAATTAATGCTCACCAACCCCCCCCCTTTTCCTTTCCTCGAACACTTGCCTCACTTTCCACCCCCTCGGTCCTCAAATGAGCCTCTTATGGAGGTCACTTCTCTCAAGGCGGACTCTTTGACCTCTACGTGTTATAGACTTGAAGGGGCCGGTGCCGCGTGACGTGGAGGCCTATGTGTGTGTGCGTGTGTGGCCCCCGGGGCGCCGACGCACCAAAATCCTTGTTCCACAGTCACCGAGCTCCTGCTGCCACTCCAGCATCTGGCACGGCTTCAGAGGACGACAGCCGCCCGTGGGGCAGCTTCGAGTGGAGGATGTGTCCAGAAGTCCAGCCTCCCGCCACGGTCGGCCCCACGCGTGCATCACTTCCTGGACATAACGTCTCCCTCACCTTTTTCCTTTTGTGCATGTGTGAATTAGCATGCGACGCAGGTGCAACTTGGGACTGAGAGTAAACGGAGGTTAATGGAGGAATGACATGGGCCAGGAGGGGTATTCTTGTCCAGTATCTGCTGACACTGATTAGGCTGCATTTAATCTGCAGTGATTGATTGGCTGGCATTGCAATACTTCATTTACTAATTAATGATATGAAATGAGAGGTCTACATCCATTTGTGGTCTGTTAAAAATGGTTGTCTACAGGGTTAGAGTAGGAAAAGAAATAAATGCTATCACCCAAACCCTCGAAGACAATTTGAGAAACATTTTGCAGTTAATATGCAAAGAAAGAACTAATATTTTACTTAGTAAACAGATAAATGACTCAAATATCCAATTTTAATGCTTTATGCCACAGTAGTAAAAATGACAACTTGGCAATGGCTCCTGTTTGCATGTATGATTCAAATCGTACACATGTGACGTGCACATTCTCCCGTGCCGCCGTGCTGGATGATAACCCAAAAAAAAACCTGATTACGCATTCCATTTTTCCACTCCTTGAAAATATTGGGATTTGTGATTACAGACAGTGTAATGTTGATTCACGAGTGGGCGGCCGCACTTCTGCTCATGTGGAACTGCGTTATGAAATACAGTCCTCAACAAAGGGCAAACAGTTACTGACAAAGCAATTTTCTACTCAAGGTCTCCGTAATACATTAAGGGAGGTTTAACTTAACCTCATAGATCATTGTGGGAAAACGGAAGTACATATCACTGCGTGCACGTCGACCATATATGACAAGAATGCAATTACGACGGTGCATAAATAAAAAGCCTCTTCAATGCAATGATGCATTATCACATAAGAAACTTCTAAAGTGGAGAAAAACACCTGAGAATCAATTCACCTTGGCTTCGTCGCTTCGCCTTGTTGAGTTGCCAGGAACAAGAAACGATAAAAGTTCTTCAAAGTTTGATTTAGTGGACAAGGAGGTCAGACGCAGTGCAATAAGTACAAGGACAGTGTGGTTTAAACTCAGTTCTCCGGCACATTGAATGAGGTGGAACAAATAACACAAGGATTAAGTTCTGACTTTTAGCCGTAATATAAAACTGCTCTGATCATTTATTCACAATGGATTGAAGGATTGAGAATAATCATCATCCTCTGCAGTTCCCCTCGGTCTTTAGAGGCTTACAACTGATTCGTGTGATTCATTCTCACCATTGTTATTGTGGATGCTTCTAACAGCAGCGGTTAAAAACAAATCTACTGGCCCTCACCAGTTTGAATTTTGTTTAATCTCAGAATTATTATGCCGTGCTGCATACGTAACCTGGTGGTGTCACAGTGTACTTGAGTACACTTGATCGCTGCATCAAAGGGAGAAATGTAACCACTATAGCAGAAGGTTTTCATGGGGTGTTTATGAACTATTCAATCAGGCGTTATGTCATCTATAATAACCAGTCGCGCTGCCACAAAGTCAGCCGAATGCTTTTGTTTAACTGATTGAGGTGTTTCCATCCACATTTGGTGAACGTTTTAGAAACGTCAGCCTTTCTATACACATACCTATCAGTCATTAACCGTAGAAGTGGAAAATCATAGTCTTTGTTTTATTTCAAAACACCCAGTGTGCTTAAGTACAGCTAAAACTCTGTCCTAATACTGGCGTACGTCTTCCTGTGGCTGCTCTCAAAGTGCCGACTGTTTTGGTGAAATGCAGATCGTGGTTTGGACTGTTTTTTTCCTCGGGGGTTTGTGGTGGCTGAGAACTATACGGCCGGGACTCTCGTCAGACATCCGTCATCTCGTCTTCCATCTCGTCCCCCTCCGCCTCGCCTTCTTCCTCCTCCTCCTCTTCCTCCTCTTCTGATGTCACATCCAGCTCGTGCATCTGAGAGATGCACTTTGGGCACGAGCAGACAAACAGGTAGTTCTCCCTGGGGAGGAAATGTTCGGGCCGGTCAAACACTTTACAATCTGCTGCTTCACGCCAGAACAAATGAGTGTTTAATACGTGTGGTGGGGCCAAAACTTTCATTCAGTGGGTGAAATATGGGGGGGGGGGGGGGGGGGGGCTCTTAAATATTGGCGTTGACATTCATACACACAGGCCCCACAAGAGCATAACAATGTATGCCGTTTTTATGCTTAGTTCCTGTCGATTTCAATATAACATTTTAATTAGGTGTGTTTTTATTTGATCATTTACAGGCGGATTTCTAAACACTATGAAGTGAATCCTCAGAGGGATTACGGATTCTTACCTCAGAACCTTGTGTCTGCTATGGCGGCTTCGGTCCCGCTGACAGCAGTCCAAATAACTGATGCAGATCTCCTGAAAATTGAAGAAAACATAATTGAACTAAACAATTCCAGTTAAGTCCTACGGACACGCTACTGGTATTTTTCAAAAAGGGCAGAAATAATTCAGGTTACGGCCTCATGCAGGAAGTCGCTATGTCCATCTTTCTAATGGTAGCAAACAAAGACTTCCCGTCTCCGGGAGATTTGAAGGAAGAGCAGCACGGCCGCCGTGACATTACTGCGCCGCGCAGACGCAAGGCTTCTCATTCTGTCTGACAGCTTGACAAACCAACCCCAGTCCTCAAAGCCTCAGCCTTCTAATACCAGCTGACAAGGGAGCGCGCAAAAGCCAGAGAGGGATATTCTGTGCCGTCCATGCCGCGCCAGAATTTATCACTGCGAACCCAGATGTGTCAGCTGACCTCTCCTGGGCTGATGTCACTGAGGGCGCTGAGCTGAAGCAGGAAGTTGTTGTCGGGGAAGGACGCCTCCGCGTTGGGTATGCAGCTGTGGTTACCTGCAGGGGTCAGAGAGGAAATAAGATACGTCTCTTGACCGGAGTAACAGCGTCTTGGAAAGGAAGCGACAGAGCCGCACTTACATGAGCTTTGAAGCAGAAACAGTCCAGATCCCTCACAGTTTAGGAAGTCTCCCGTTTCTACGGGGACAAGAGACAAGTGATGCAAATGTCTGACCCGAACATGAGATTACATAATCACAGCAGTGGTATCGGGACAAGCAAGACGATAACAAACACTTTGTCATACAAAGTGTACATTTTGTATCAAGACGATAAACAGTTAACGCGGAAAGATACAAGACTGAAACGAAATGTGTGACCTTTGTCGATGTCCTTGTACAGCTGGTCGATAAAGGAGTCCAACTGCTCCTTCTGCTGGGCAGGAAGCTCAAGTGCATCGCAGGCGTGAACCCACTGACTCAAAGAGCTGAACGGCACAGAGAGAATTACTGCAGCTAAACAAAGACACAGAGTTATAAAACGGAAGGAGAAAAGTGGCAAATGTTTACCTTGTGCCAATGCCTTGTCCATTAGTTCCCACAAGAGCGAACAGGGAGCGGAAACCCTCAGGGACAAACCACTGCAGTCAAATCAGAACGTCACTCATCCATGTGGGAAAATCACAAATTGCATTTGAACACTTAATATCAAGAGGTCAAGGTCCGCTTCCCCTCTTCAGCCGTTTGAAATCAACTTTCCAGATAAACAAACGGCCTGTGTAGTAGTTTTCCTACAACAGCATCACGTATAAACGGCCTTTAAGACTTCTATGACCATAGGATTAGTACAAAATCAGCTTGCAAAACAGAAGTTAAGACATTTTGTACTCTTCACTTTCAAAAGGACCACATTATTCATTTATTTTAAAAGAATGGTTTGAAATCTGCAGTTATTAAGAAGCCAAAGCCAAGCGATGGTCATTCTAGAGGTGCAGATGGGGAACGTTTCAGATAGGCCCAGGATAACTATAAAATGTTTGACACCAGAGCTGTAAATCATTTAGTAAGATTTAAGAGAAGCAAGCAGTGGATATATATATTCTGTCTTACCCGACTAAGATGATCATCATGAAGTGCTGCTTTAAAAAGGCTCTGTAGCAGAACCAGCTGCCCCTACAGGAACAACGGTAGACAAATTAAACAGACGTTTTACATAACAGAAAGAAAAAAAAACCCATCATCAGCACAGAAAGCCACAGTGGGAATAGACGCTCCTACAGGAGGGAGCAACTCTGTCACGCTTTGCTTATTCAGCCATAAACAACTGCAATTAGCATTAGAGCACGACACCGTCTCTGTGATGCCAGACCCTCCTCTGCAATTACATTTCTATCACATTCCATCTGTGACTTATCGCCTTTATGGGACTATTCTTGTAATACAGTTCTTATCTTATGTGTTATATCGGAACTCTGAGTGAGAATTTTTGGAGAGATCCTGAGATGCAAGATTATGATTATACACGACTTTTTACTTGAGCTGATGACAATAAATAACTGCAAACGTTTCACTTATTTTCTTACATAGATTACACACCGACACTTCTGATAACATACAGTACTTTGTTGGACATGCTCTACGTGTGGCTTTAGATTATCATATTCTATGACTTTTCTAGATATGCTATACTACGATTATACATTTTTTATGGCAAACTAAACTAGGACATTTCTCACTTTGCAAACATGTTTCACCTTCTAGTATGACGGGAACTTACTCTGAACTTCTCTCCCAGGAGCTTATGGGCGATCTCCTCTTCTTCATTCCCGGTCCTGCTGCAGAAGTGAGAAAACAGCTTCTGCCAGTGTGCTTTGTCTTTGGCCTGAATGACAAAACGTTAAAATATTAATATCAAATGTCCCTTTCATTTTTTGTAATCTGTATATCTTTGATACAAATGCATCATGTTTCAATGGCTCTCGACTTTAAACAATAATCATAATGAAACTAATGTAGTGTTGACATTTCAAGTTTTTTTGTCATCTTATCCTACTTTAAAGATAGATTAAATCCAAAATAACATTTTTTGGCAAGTTTTGGCTGCAAACACGTCTGCCGCACAATCATTGTATAGTTGAAACTTTTTAGTAAAAAGTACCTTTTTTTTTTTTCATCAGTATCTTTTAGGCGGAGTCTTTTTTCTAACCAGCTGACAGACAATGTCTAATATTAACTCAGTTTTGGTCTGGTGAGGGATACCTGACTCCTGCATTTACCAGCTAGCCGCTAACTGTGTGTCCTTTGGTGATGAGCAGAAAGCACATCTGCTCGCTGCAGGAGAGTTGTGAGAGTGAACAAATACAGTAAAGTTACAGACTATTGACCCAAAACTATTATCTTCAAGGCGGTAAAAAACTGTAGAACGACGGGAAACTTTATAATCTCTTAAATTTATAAAGAGGTTGATCAGAGCAACTTCAAAGCTTTTAAATGAATATGTGTATATATGCATCACACCAGGGTTTGTATACTGTAAGTCAGCTAAGTCTACTAGAAACATCCTCACACCATGGGGTCACCGAAAACCATTGACACATCTGACTGTATTTGTCATGGAAGAGTAGTACGTCCTTTTCCAGATTATGATTAGTACACACTACGATGCAATCACCCAAAACTATTTATACCCATCAATTTCAGAATCAGGGCGGCACGGTGGCGTGGTGGTTAGCACTGTCGCCTCACAGCAAGAAGGTCCTGGGTTCGATTCCGCCCAGTGGCCTTTCTGTGTGGAGTCTGCATGTTCTCCCCGTGTCTGCGTGGGTTCTCTCCGGGTTCTCCGGCTTCCTCCCACAGTCCAAAGACATGCTCTGGGGATTAGGTTAATTGGGGACTTTAAATTGCCCGTAGTTGTGTGAATGTGAGTGTGAATGGTTGTGTGTTTCTGTGTTGCCCTGCGATTGGCTGGCGACCAATCCAGGGTGTACCCTGTCTATCGCCCGAAGTTGGCTGGGATGGACTCCAGCCCCCCCGCGACCCTGTGTGCAGGATAAGCGGTTTGACAATGGATGGATGGATGGAATTTCAGAATCAGACACTCACTTGTTTGACAGCAGCTACCATTCTGGCCATTAGCATGATGCTGGAAGTCTCGGGGGGATAATGCATACTCCTGAGGAGAGGACAAATCTTCATTGAGGGAAGTAGTTTTTTTTTAAATGGAAAGATCTGCACACAAAGAGGGTTTGCATTGAAAATCTGCATGAAATTCCCTCTGACCTCCATGCATCTTTGAGCTTGTTGATGGGATGGTCCGGATCGTCCTGGGAGGAACCCAAACACAGAGCTCGATGGTACTGATCTGCTGCAGCTTGTCGACACTCGCTGCTGCAGTACATCACCTACAGAGGAGGACGGTTTTTACCCATCAAAAGACACAGAGCAAATCCCTTCAAGTGACGCAATGTTTGAGAAATGTATCAAAGACTTAATAACCTTCAGATATTTATGAAAACATCCAAAAAAGATAATGGGATTTGTAGCAAGAATAGAGGCGAGTAGACAAACCTCCACACACTTTGAATTTGTCTTTACAGATTATGCACAAAGAGTCCATTTTTCAAATCAATGCTTTTCTATGACTTCAAGGACAAGTGTCGGATGGCATCTCCCTTCAATGCAGTATCAACAGCAACATAATAGTCAAAATACCGAGGCTCCTTTTACCCACTATAAAATTGCCCATATGTCACTTTCTTTGGTCTCATTATGAAAAATGCAAAGACAAAAGAAAAGCAAGACAAATGCAAATGAAAAGGTGGACTGTCTCTGTACAAACTGTTTCTAAGCGGCTGAATTACATCTGTAAAATTGTCAGCCATAATTGCATCTGTTATACTGTATTGACAATAAGGTTTGCATTTAGTATGTATGTCAAATTTTGCGATTCCACAGAAAGAAAAAAAAAAAGACAAAATCTGACATTTTAATACAATTTTCAAAATGTTTTTAGGTTATACTTTAAAAAAGGAACGTGGTACATTTTCTTCACATTCTGAATTCCCCCAAAACATGTTAATCAAGTTGGATGTCTGTCCTTTTAACGCATTTGCTCTTTAAGTATTTGTTACTGTAATCTTACTTATTGTGCGTTTTCTTGTACTGCATCTTTTGGAATTAAGCGAATACTTACTAGTTATCAGCACAGACATGAAATACTAAAAACACAACAAAGAAACCGCCAAGGATAAACAGCAGTCTCAGTTATCACTTTAGTTAATACAAAACGATCCAAAGTACCAACACTGGCATGTTCATTGTCTTAAAATTGATCCAAACACTTCGTTTACCTTTTGTGAGATACGACAACTTCTAATCTATTCTAATCCATGCAGCGGCGTAGCCGGTTCTCACCAACCTGGCAGTGGGGGCAGGCCTGGTGCAGCTCTGGTCGAACACGGCACAGCTCGGGATAAGGAAGGCTGAGGCCAGGCATCCCGCTGAGTCTCCTGGCATTCTCCTCAGCCGTCTCCAGAGCGCGTAAACAGAACTCACAGGCTGCGAAATGAGAGCGGTGCAAGAGCAGAGCAGATGAGCAGAAGTAAAGCACTGCTGCAGGAAAAAGAAAATCAAAAATATGTATTATTAATGCAACATCAGCGTCATTCCAAGTTATTTAACATATGATGCATTTCCAAAAGGTCCAGGATGGTGTCACAAAACCTTATTCTTGAGCCACGTGTCACATCTGCCTCCCGTCCCGTCTGAACTCTCCAAACTGTTGGCGCTCCATTGACGGCAAAGATGCCAAAAACAAAATGCAGTCTGCCATCACCGCAGGACCCGTGAGCCTCTCGGACCCAGAGGTCAGCGTGCAGGACAGAAAACTCACAAGCTGGCCTCAACCACAAGGCTTCATATCATAGACACCGCAACATAAAGTCTCCTCATCTCTTGACATATGCTTTAGACCACTGTGAACCAACATGTATTGGACAATATTTTGCACATTTCTGAACAAAACTGTTCTTTTTAAATGGATTCATTCAATATATGAATATTATCGTCATTTTTATAATAGATTTGATTCATGGGTCTAAATTTGGTTATCTTTTAAATGGTGAAAAAACTTTTTCTAAGGTTTGATGTCCAAAATGACGTACGTTGTAAAATAAATGAATAAATAAATTACAGTGTCAACATCTCACCTTTGTATTTATACAAATTATTCCACAGGAACTGAGCAGAGACCAGAGGCCGCTCAAGGAAAATGGCATCTCCCTTCTTGATGCTCTTTTTGGCAAAGAGACCCTTTCCCTGAAACATAAACAAACATTTCTGTTGTGCATTTGCTTTGCTCTTATCCTCCTTCTATCACAGATTTGCATGGTTTATAAGGAGAAGATCCCTGCCACCCTGTCGACAATATGCATTATACGCATTATGTATCAATCACGGCCGGATGGATGGATGGATGGATGCATCGGCAGCATGCAGGAATTACAGAGGAGTGAAGCCACGTGACCTTCTCTCCTGACGTCATTTATTTTAATGCCAATGACATTTTATTGATTTATGTTGATTTGAACCAGCTGCCAGACCAACCTTTCTCTCTGCCCTCCAACTAAAAACATCGTATTAAAACTGAAGCTAAATAAAATTAACGTTATTAGATGTTTTTCCTCGCTATGAAACAATTAAGTTAACTTAACATGCTTCATGCAATTCACACCAGAATAAGTTAAATGGGGTCAAATGGGGGCTGCAGGCTTCGGGTTTAGAGCACGACAGTAGACGAGTTTTGGGATGCCGGCAGATCTATTATCGTCAGATCGGCTCAATAGATCGTTTCGTGAACCAGTGCGGCTCCTCCAGCGCCCCGCGAGCCCATCAAGGCTCTGCTCCGCCCGGCTGCGATGCACGCGGACAGCCGGCACGCGCCCTCCACGTCGCAGATGCGTCGAGACGTCTTGCGCCCGAGCAGCTCTGACGCGCCTTACCTTCAAACTGTTTATAAATCGAACGTCCACGCAGGTGGAGACTTTGCCGGGGTCCACGCAGAAGGAAAACATGTCATCCACGGGAGCCGCCATGTTTCTGTTGACCTTTCCCCTCTGACGTCTTATCTCCGCATTGGCGCGGCAGCGACCTCTGGCGGGCAGCGAGTGGACTGCAGGTCTCTGCGGCTAATTGCCTCGTTAATCCACTGTCGGAGATTCAGAAGAAGAACTATTTCGGGAGCGAAAATAAAAATACCAGAGTACATGGTAATCACCAGCTCCTGAACTGTTAGAAATATAGTCAAGATATCACAAATGTGTTATTAGCCTAGTAAATCATTAATTTGGCCTTCACCGGTCCCAACTGGCTATACAATACTAAAAGAGGTGCAAATAATTATATAATTATAGTTTCTGTTACTTTGATTTGACTATTCAACATTTTCTGAAATCGAGGGTGAGATTACTTTAAGGTAAAAAACAAACAAACATTGATTAATTTAATAGGTATGGATTCATTCTCTTTTAATAGATTAGCTAATTTATCATTTAGATGTGAAAACCACAGTAGCCAAGACAGCATAATATTTATAATAAATTATAGTGACAATTTAAAAAGGAAAACTACAATACCACTAAATAGCTGTAGCCACATTTACAGCTTATGGGCACGGAAGTGTCTTCAACCAAAAACCAGTGAATGGGGAGAGTATTTATTACATATATTATTTATTGATAATATAGATAAAGGTTTTACATTGTTCAACTGGCAAACATCTGATAAACGTAAGGAGAACTATTATACAAATAATTACAAATACTATTTCATAATAAGCAGTAGAATATATCGGTTATACTTTTATATTCAAAATACTGTACATACTAAAGCACTAGGCATACAGAAGCAGTTATAGAAAGTAGGACATCTCTTTCCAAAGTTAAAAAAGAAAGTTTGTGTAGTGTTATCATAAGAAACAGAATGTCCAGAATACAATTCTGTACATTATTTCACATGGTTGAAGTCGTGTTGAACAGTGTGTAAACTGCTCTCTACAGTACGGAGCCCACGTTGTCCCATTGACATTTATGGTGCGGCCAGCGACAGAGAGAGCAGCTTCAGATTAGTGCATATGGGTTATCTTCCTTAACATGATACATAAACATGTTTTATCCAGTGTTTTCCCACAGGCCAAACGTATACCGTGGGGGAAGCTCTGTTTGTCTATCATATTACATAAGAATAGAGCCCTGACACCATGTACATGAGCTTATTGCAGATTTATCAGGATCAGCATGTGTTGACAAGAAATTGTGGTGCAGGAAAGCCAAAGACACGTGGCCATGTTTGTTGTTTTCTGTCCAGCAGGGGGCAGTGACGGGGGTTTTCAGAGCTAACCTCTGAATCACACAGGAAATGGACAATTGTAGATTTAGGGACAATTATCTAATCTTGGGGTTGCACGATTTATCTCCTGGTGCAGCATAAAATTATATTATATTTTTATTTTATTTTCAAATCTTACCCCTAATCTTTGCTCTTTTCCTTGTGAAACAGTAGAATAGTTTCACCTCTTCCGGCATCTAAAAATCTGATTGTATACCTGCAACGAGTGAATAACAGTCACTTAGTTATTTCTTCAATAAGATTAAAAAAGGTTCAAAGGAGATGTGGGCTTTAAATAAAGATAAATTCAATGTCAAACGCTAATTAACCTTGAGAGAGAGAAGCTTTCAAGTTGACAATACTGCCTCCCTTTATTTCCTCACCACCTAACTGTGTGTTTAATAACTTTATCTTTTTAGTTCACTCTCACTCTTCTTATCAGCCAAACATCCAGGTTCGATTCTGAAACCCCTGTGCACCACCTCATCAAACCAGCGGTAAGAGCGAGAAAAAGAGCCATTAAAAGTCTATTATTGCTTGAACCCTTTTCATTAAATGAAAAGCAGCCATGTGTAGGAACTTCATCAATGCTAAAAAAAAACCTGGTTTAACAGTAAATATATCCTTATTTATATATATATATATCTATACACAGAGCTTCTTCTTTTATAACCCTGCACTCAATAATTGCTATGATCTTTGAGCGTTGAATAAAAAGCAACCCTGTGTTAGTATTGAGGATCTACAGGCTGGCGGCTCCTGAACCGACAGCCGTAGACAATGGACCCTCATTTCCATCCTCGTTCCCCTTTGTTCGCGCTCTCCTCTCTCCTTCACCACGGCGTCCATCATAAACCCTTGTTGTAGGTCAACACTTTGCAATCTGTTGCCATGGCGATCTCCGGCTCCAGGCAAGACACCTCGATCTGCAGCAACAACAACAACAAGCACAGAGATTGAAAGATCAGAATTGTAGCTCCACGTCGCTCCAACGTCGAGCTTTGGAAATCATCTTGACTTTTAACTACAGATGGGAAGAGGCATCTGGAATAAGAGCAGAACACAAGCTCTCGCGTCGGGGCTGTGCATGTCAAGTGGTGTATGTGTAATTTGAATTTTTCTCCAGCTGCTCCCTCTTTTGCAGCCATCTGGCCTCGGGTGAGCAGTGGGAGCGGTTGGAGGTACCTGAGACATCTGGGGGAACAGGCTGATGGCCACGGGCAGAGAGAGGCCGAAGGTAACCAGGCACACGAGGCTGTGGACGGGAAGCAGTAACCGCCGGTTGCTCTGCAGGAATCGCAGCCTGCACAAGCCACGGTAGTAAAGAAAGCAACCGTGAGCACGCGTTGTGGATCGATCCCCGGACGGTTACTATTTTTGGATCCGGAGAAAAAGACACGTGCAGAACTGACAGAGGTGTCTTCCATAATTAGTGGGTGTGAGATTAATCTTTCTGGGAGCAAGTTGCAGTTCCCAATTTAATGAGTCGGACTGCCCTTAAAAATCTACTGTATATCATACATTTTTTTTATTATTTCTCTTTGCATTTTCTCTGATTTCTACTGAAGGAATACATGAGAAGCACTTTGGGGCAGAACACATGTCCACGCTGGCTCAGTGGACAAAAAAACATGCAGATTATTTATAGACCAGAATCAAGCAGACAATCCGCCCAATAGAGACAGACAGACATGACGAACAATAAAGAAAAGGCCCAACAATCATCAAGATCAATTTAAACAGATGTACAAATGTAATGTTGTAATTTGAGTATTTTTAGAATGATTATTTTACAGGCTGACATCGGTGCAATCTTAAAGAACTATAAAACCTTTAAACCTTTCTAATGTCACACTACTAAGCTACTCCTCTTAACAAATGTAGTTATTTAATTAATATGTAGTTGTGTCACCTTCATCACGGGTTTAGTCTCATCTCACAATTTTCTTTTTTTTCCGTTTTAGGGCAGAATAAAATCAAATGCTTCATTAACTACCTTTTAGTCTCTGACCTAGTTTTAAAGAATGTTTATCATGTTGGCCCAAACTGGGGATTGGGACCCCGCAAAGTGTCGCGAGATTGATCCGAGGGGGTCGCCAGATGTGGTGAGAACAATTACTGAATTAGTGAATCATTTACTGATTCTAGTCAGGCCTCTAAAAATTATTCTAATGAGCACTGATTGCTTGGTTACCAGAAAATTGGAGAACTATTGATGTGTTTTCATGCTGATTAATCTTTCATTAATGCAGCATAACAAGTAACTTTTACCTGAATAACAATAACTTTTTTTTAAATGTCAGCAATCTTTTTATGAAATAGAATTTTTTTTTTAATTTCTCAAAAGGTAAATATTTTCATACATAGAACTTTGGATTTGCCACAAAACAAGAAGAAATACAAATTTAGGAAGTCAATCTTTTTCCATTTTACCATCGATTTCAGAAAATAACGAACAATGAAAACAAATGTCGCTAACAACCCTAGTGATCTGCCACCTATATGCGTATCTCCATACAAACCTCTCTAGGTAGGACATGATGATGGGGGGCAGGACAAAGATCGGCATCGGGAGGACCACGCGCGTGAAGGCGGTCTCGGTGATCGCCTGGGGGAAAAGACGAGAACATTGTGCACGCGCTTCATTGCAAATACTGCAATGAGTTGGATTTAATTGTTTCTTTGATGGGATCAGATGTGTGCAGAGTGACAGGAGCCGAGCAGGAAACTATACATTTTCCCACCATCAGCTTCCAACACAGCCAGCGAGTCTAAAAACATATTCAGTGCAGTCGAGTAAAAACTAGCTGAGAATGCAAAGGAAAAAAACACGCACGTGTCTTGCAGCAATTTTGGAGGAACCCACAACGTTCCCGTTGTCGTCCAGCACATCAATTCCTTCAGATAGCTCACTGTGTCTCATCAGGCCCACGTTACAGATGTTTGCACTAGCTGACAGCGGGGAGAGAAAGGCGGCCTTTAGGATTTGTTACATTTACACATGTGCTGACGACCAGAAAGAAGAAATTCATTTAAAAATGCTTGTATGAATACACTTAAAAATATGAGTATCAGAACAATCTACAAAGTCTAAACTTTAATTGATTTACGTAGATAATTGTCTCGTTCTTAACATCGAAGGAAATCGGAGTGCAACCTCGGTGCAATGTTTGGACTGTGGCCACTAGAGGGCCACACGAAGACGACGGGTCCAAACGTACCTACAGCTGGGAAGGGGACCAGTCTCTGAATTATCATTCTGGTGGCAGGACTCAGCCTGTTGGCCTTCTGAATAAGCACATTCAGCCCCACCTGGTAAACACAAAAACACTTTGAAAAAAGAAAAGCAACATCCAAAAAGATACACGTTTTCTATCGAAACCAACTGGTCAAAATGAGACATGCTTTAAATACTGCTGTAAAGCAAAATATTCTTTATATTCTTTACTATTTGTAGTACTACTAGTGTAAAACACAAGAACTGTACAGATAAAATCGTCTCACACATGGATATTAACGGTATAGCCGGTACCCTTAATGGCGCTGTATATAAAAAACATCCCAAAACACCATCGCAGCTTCTTCTGCGTGTTGCGGAAATAAAACAGCTCTCGACCTCAATGTGCAGGTAAAAACCCCAAAGAGCAAATCAAATCGAACAAGAAGCCCACTCACTGCAATTGAAACCGCGCTGGTCACGGCCCCCACGTAGCCTTGAAGAAACTCGGATGTTGGCGTCGGCTGAGAAGGGAGAAAACAAATACTGTGTCACGTCTTTATTCATTGTTTAGTAGTTCACATTGGTTAATGTCTTTAACGTATATAGCAGTAAGACTTGTCCAGGGGTGACGGTTCCCACCTTGGTGGCATTGCGGTTTGCAAAATTCACACAAGCATTGTGACTCTGGTTCAGCCACTGTAGGAAAGAAGGAAGGAGAAGAAATAAGGGATCAAAAAAGGAAGGAAATAAGGAGGATGGATGGGAATGAAGGAAGGAAGGAAAGGGCCAGACAAAGACAGCGAAACAAAAGACAGGCAGAGTGAGGATAGATAGACAGATAGATATTTACAAGCTTATAAAGCAAACGCTTGCAAAAATGTTCTTATTCCAGTGTGTTACATCTGTTAAGTGTGCACTTGCCAGATGTTCAAAACGTACAATAAATGCAATGGTTTTCATGTCTCTACAGTACCTGCCATATAATGGTGGACACCACAGTCTGATTTGGAAGCAGAAGGCCAATGACCTAGATGAGACCGGGGAATAAGAGCTCATTTTTGGGGCAAAATAAGTCCAAAGTCTTATTTCATCTGTCCCCAAACACGACCATGTGAACGGACATCTGCACGGCCGCTACATTTTAAATGTATGATATTTCATGTGAGACTTACAATCGGGGTTCCAAATGGTACATAACCTGCACAGCGAAGAAATGATGTTCAGTGTAAAAAAAAAAGAAAAAATAGAAATGAGGACAAAATGGAAGGAACTCTAGCAAAGATCTTCATCTGAGGTCGTACCTGACATTCGAAATGGCATGAAGATCTTCTCTCCTGTGTCGGGATGAATGATGGCCTGCATGCAGAGAGCACGGCGTGAGGAGAGCGTCCTAGAGCGGCCCGAATGCACGGAGGCGCTGATAACATACCGGCCCACTTACAAGCATCCCGGACGAATCACTTACCTGCTTGATCTTCTGGGCTTCCCACAGCTGCACAAGGGAGCAGAGAAGTATGCTTTGGCTTTATGTGGTTTACATGGATTCTTCACATCTGGTTGCGTGTTCAGTTGCAGCCACAACCATCGAACGAATACTCGCCTGAAGGTCGGACACTCCGGGGGGGAGCTCGCCATGTTTGTAGTCATCAAGCAGTTTCACGCATTCTTTCAATCGTTTCTGAACACAAATACGAGGCTGTGTGAGGCTGTGTGAGGCTGGGAAAGCCTTTAAAAATATTAAACGTATTTTTCTGCAAACCCAGAAAGGAGACCGTGTTACCAAATGATAATGCTGAAACGATCAGTTGTCCACAATACATTTGAAAGGGTTGCTTGTCAATTTATTGTTTACGTGTTGTTGTTTTTTAATCTGTCTAAAATTCCAAAATGGCATCTTGTGCAGAAACCCGAAAATGTTAAATTAGTACTTTACAATTGTTTAAAGATGTTTGAAGCAGCTGTATTAGAAACACATGGATTGTTGTTGTTGTTACCTCGGACACAAACAGGGTGCTGGGATCGATGACGTCTATGAAGTGTCTCAGTCGGCCGAGGAATGAACCCTTGAGGAGACAGAACAAGTCAGAACCCTCCCGTCTGTGGAGGGATCACTGACGGAGTGGAACAGGATTCAGCGCTGCTCACTTTGCTTTCATTTTCACGTCACATTTAAACATGCTGCTCTCTTATTTTAAAAAAGGCACTTATGTATTAATGTATTCATTCAATATCCGTAGCAATAATCCAACATTTCCCCACCTCACTTATCATGTGCAATATGTGACATATATTATGTGTTACCTTCTGATAAAGGACCCTCCACCCCTCTAAACCTTTCCCCTCCTTTCACAATCCACTAACAGCACTCAGGACTACTGATTAACATCCCCTTTGTTCAGAACTTGTCTTTTTAAACTGTAAATAATAGTGCACATTACCACCTTATGTAAAGTTTAATATTCAATATATTTTTTATTATAGTGTGACAATTATTTTTTTCAAAAGCGTAAAACAACTGCTGCGTGTTTAAATTCCCACACATGACTCCTAGCTTCCTTTCTTCATTCACTAGTCGAGAGTCCAGACTCAATAGTAAAAAAGACCTTTGACTTTAGATTTCTCTTCTCAGTATCTTGTTCCCAAAGGTCAACAATGTGCATCCACAAATATTTGCTATGTCAATGAGAGATGATGAAGCAGATGCCACCATGGGGAAAAAATAAAGTACTAAATCAAAACACCACCAATTATGAAAAGCAACTGAACAATCGAAACAAATTACGACCGAGACGTAAAAGTGCTTTTAACCATATGCACTAATCTTGAGGGAAGTTTACACATTCTTCCCAGTGAGGCTCGTAGCTGCTGGTCAAGCGTTCCCTCTTCTTCATCAGCGTGCCAATCGCTAACGAGGCCGGCCACCGGTCTGAAAAGGCCCCGCGGCAATTTATGCCAAGAGTCTTTTTGGCAAAAACACGGCAGCTTCAATCAGATTTCCTCGGGGACCTTAATCAGTTCTGAAGGGCAGAAAACACAGCGGAGAGACAGAGGAACAAACCCTTCTGGATTTGAATGATCTGCTCGGCGTCGAGTCCTAATCGAGATGACTGGAAACCGAACCCTGTCCCCCCCCCCCGAAGGCTGAAAATAAACCGTCTCCTGCTGCACTGCAACCCTGGACGCTTTCTGTGTCACTGCCGTTCGCATATCATCTCCTCCTCTGACGCTGCAGTGCTGTTTTGTGAGGGACGGGTAGACCGGGGATCCGTGTGAGGAGACGGCCTTCAATTATTCATGAGCTTCAGCTCCCCCCCCGGGAAAGGGAACACAACGAGGCAAGCGCACAAACCAAACTGAGGAATGCTGATTCCAACGCTGGCCTAATTCCAACTGCTTCAAGGCAAAGCGCTGAAAGTGTTACAGCACCTTCATCCGCCCAGCAGGAATGTACGGTTCCACTTGGGGCCGGAAACCAAGAACGAACGACAATCTTTCAAAGATCAAAGTGATGGCGATCGCACTGAAAACAAGCAGTCGCTTCAAACTGGGGCACAGAAGGTTATTGACCCCCCCCCGGGGGGGCGGAATCAACATGGAAGAGAAGCAGATTTCCTGTCCTCTGTCGTGCCTTTGAGTGTACTTTTTATTACATGATGACATCTTGTCTTTAGAGTTGCACTGATTGCTCATTCCAGCCGCAACAACAACAGACCAACAAGTTTAGACTTATTCACAGTGTCTGTTCATGGACCTCATTCACCTTCTTTACGGCGCTGTCAGATAAATGGCCCCGAATGAAGAATGTAACCAGCCCCCCTCCGTTATTAACGTGAGGTCCTTTCAGGGATGAACCATGCGAATTCATTTCTGAGTGAGGAACAGGGAATTAAGAGGCTCCCGGTGAGGGGGGACAGTCCATTCATCTGGACCACGATCCTCCTGCAGAGAGCACGAGGAGAGGAAGGAGGAGAACTTTAGGGTGCGGGATTTACGTGGAAACGAATGATGCGCGCGGGTTTGGAGATCGGCTCAGAAATCACGATCTTTAATCGTAAAAAAAAAAAAACACACCCCGCGCAGAGAGTCATAAATCACTTCACGGTTGTTTTCCGGTTTCGGAACGAAGAAGCGGACCACAGATCAAAGGCAACTTTGGCTACAAAGTAAGAGCATCCGGAGCCGGAGTGGCGCGAGGAGGAGGAAGAGGAGGAAGAGGAGGATGGGGGGCGGACAAACAGCATGTCATCGTTTGTCCGGACAGGACTTACCTGCTCGTATCGGGGTCTCCCGAGCTGGAAGGCTGGACATGCTGCGGACTCCGCCATGACACCGAACTACTTCTTTATTAATGAACGGGAGGGAACTCCACTCGGTGTGTAACTAGTGAGCCGCGGTGCATGCCGGGATTTGTAGTCGTCTCGTTTGCGTTCACGCTAGCACAGTTGCAGCGCATGACTACACATCCCAAAAGAATCGATAAAGGGGAAAGCTATTGCATAACTGTGAGGATTGATATTGGAGACGGGGGGGGGGGGGGGGGCGATGGGGGCCTGAACGGAATATCGACCAGGCTTCTGTCAGATGTAACCTGGAGCGAAATAAAATAAATACTAATCCCCACACTGGGCGCTTACATTTTGCTCTGATCATCAAGTGCCCGAGGGCAAAATAAAGCTTTTTCTTTATTTGTGATTATACGAAAATAAAACTAAAGAGAGGAGACATAGACTAACACAAGATGCACAGGAGGGTTTAAGACCAGTATTGCAATAACTAATCTATGCTTTAATGCATTGTAACACACCTAGTTGACTTAGTGGTGTATTGAGTTTATGATAATTTATAAAAAATATATATTTCCCATTTTATCAATGACATCCATTCCACTAAAGGAATCCTAGGGGTGAATCTACCATAGCATGGTGTCAGGCCCAAAAGCAGAATGATGAACAGAAAAAGGCCGCCTTTATTTATCTGGCTGGGGAATGGTCGGTACACCAAGTAAAGGGAGACGCAGACTACGAGACACGTGAGGGTAATGGGAAACAGGTGGACACAATCAGGAATCAGGGGAGACGATTCGACTGGTGACACATGGGGGGGCAAGTGACCTGAAATGAAAGAGGGGCTAATCTTTCAGAATAAGACAGGAAACGGAGACGAGAAAACCCCAACTAAATCTCACCGCGGTGTGACACATGGGAGCTTGCCCTCTGCATGACCCAACACGTGTATAACCCCATTTTTTTATGGTCTTTCTGAGGTGGCATTTAGAGAGCGCTAATATTACGTTCATTACTTGAGTTCACACATTAATGTTATAGATATGACATATACATTAACTATTGATCAGTGAGAAAGAAAAAGATACATATAGTTGGTAAAAGAAAGGTTATACTATATAGCAATGAAAAGAAATGCTAGCATTGGTCAAAAAAAAGGCATTCTCTACTTTGACAAAAAAGATTCTAGTTGAAGTGTTTGAAGCACTGCAACAGAGTGAACACCAGAGCAACCTTTGACCCCTTCAGGCCCAAAGGGAGAAGGAGCAGACCACTGTGGGTCAGGGAGGAGGAAAATGGGATCAAACCAATAAATCAATAATTATAGAGAGTTGTATTACTACAAAGACCTTTATCTATTCTACCATATTTTTTGAATCGCACATATTCCTGAAGGTTTTTAGTATATTTTTAAAGATTATTTATGTTTAAAAGGACCAGGAAGGAATCAGGAATCAGGAATCAGGAAACATTTATTAGCCAAAATATGTCAAACATACAAGGAATTTGTCTTGGCGGTTAGTGCGCGACAGTAGACAGACAAGACAACAGTGCACAGGTAATAAAATAAAGTGGAATGAAATGCTAATGCAATGGGTTAGTGAGAATAAGGCTAAGGCTATGGGTTAGTATAAAACAGGGGAATAAAGTTAAACAAATTTTAAATATTAAAAAGTTGAAAAATATTAAGCATAAAGTGCACTAACAAACAAGTAACAGACAAGAGACAAAGTGACAAGTGACAAAGTGATGAATTGCAGTTAAAGTGGCATGTGCAGTATGAAGGGGAGTGACCGGTGGAGTGTTATAGTCAGTCAGTGGGGGACCGGGCTCTGTTGATGAGCCCGACTGCCGACGGGAAGAAACTGTTCGTGTGGTGGGAGGTCGTAGTCCTGATGGACCTCAGCCTCCTGCCAGATGGAAGGGGCACAAACAGTTTATGTCCGGGGTGAGAGGGGTCGGCCGCGATCTTTTTAGCTCGCTTCAGAGACCTGGAAGCGAACAAGTCCTCCAGGGACGGCAGATTGCAGCCGATCACCCTCTCTGCAGAGCGGATGACACGCTGAAGCCTGCCCGCAGAGAATATACAAAGAATATTTGTATATTGTATTTGAACGTTTGTAAGAGTGACTTCTCACTAACTCCGACCAAGTTAACTACTCAGGCAACAGCACTCGATAAAATATTTGAACCCAGTTAACGCAACTTTGTTTAAGTCTTCCGAAAGTAACCAAAATTGACCCTGGAAACGAAACCGCCACCAGCTGCAGTAAGTTAGATCGGAGAAAGCGAGACGCATTGGAAGTAAAACAAACAGACGCTCGACATACAGCGGAGAACTGTGCAGAGGATTTCCTCCACGTGTCAAACAGAAGGGGGGTGAGTGGCAAACAGACCACTTAAAACACTGCTATTCTAAACTAGCTGCTAGGCTAAGCTAGCTGCTATTCTAAGCTAGCTGCTAGTCTAAGCTAGCTGCTAGGCTACTTGCATCTCAACATCTAACGTCACCCTGCGCAAAACGTCCTGGCTAAATGTCGGCAGATTGATGGCACTTCAAATACAGCCGTCAAATAATTGTTAAGAGTTGAGAGGACAACAAAGTGCACGAGGACAGCAGGGAGAGTCGCTAGTTCAACATATTCCAAGTGTTAGTCGCGATTAAGGAATTTCAAAACGTGTGATTAATTAGTAAATTGTTCGTCTTGTTAATCTATTGACGGCCTTATTTTTTAAGGTATTTGAAATTTCTATTTATCGGAAATTACTGTCAGCTGACAGGGAGTAAACATTAACTGAAGCTGTTGCCCCTTTCAACCCACTGAAAGAGCCAAAATGGAGCATGAGCAAAGAGACCTCAAAATATGAATGAACCTGGACTTGAGCACGCTAGGTGTCTTTTGATATTTTAAATGATTTGTTGTTGGTTACGATTACTGGGATCTATCAATTAACATTCTGTGACACTCTTTCCATCTTTCTTTGTCTGAAATATTTTTACTACATAACAGACATCCACCGATCCAGCAGCATCTCGTGGGGGCGGTGAGGAGAGTGTCACCGGGGATCAAGCGGATCCATGTCAGTGTGCCGACACTGTGGAGAAACCGCACTGCTGCGCCTCAACCTCCTCCGAGCATGTCGGAGGAGGCCCGTCCACCTGTGAGCAGTTTGGGAGTTTCAGTAAAAGAAGCAGTGTGACGACTCATCAGTGGATTCACACTGTGAAGCCCTTCATCTGTGACCAATGTGGGAGGAGTTTTCGCCAGTATTCATCTTGGTCGAATCATCAAAGCATTCACACTGAAAAATGAAGTGTGGCCTGTGAGTCTCTGGAGTAAAGCGTTAGCCTGGATTGTTTGCAAGTTCACATTCAAATTAAAATGTTTATTCTGAATACAACTTCAGTTGTCATTTATTATAATGAATGCTTTACACTATTAAGGTACAGCAGCTAATACACAACCCACAAAACACTCATACAAGTAAAAGTCCTGCATTAAAAATTGGACTTAAAGAGATTTAAACAGAACATTCATGTTGAGTTGATGCTGGTGGTCCCTGTGGACTAAAGGGACTAAACGTTTTTGAGCACCAGCTGGGGTTTGAGCTGAAGAAACTTTTTACGGCACACACCCCCTTCTACATCCTGACCTCATTCACGCAAGACCAATCCCCAATAAAAAATAAACCGAACAAAGGGGCAACTGCAACATTGTATCATATTAATCCCGAATCGGAACAAACAAACTACAGGTGGGGAAATGCCTTGAAACAATGCAGCAACGTTTGGCTCGACTGCTGTAAGTTGGGGACAGAATTGAAATCCAAAGGAAAACTTGTGGTCTTCGATCACCCAACGCTATCTCCAGAAAATCAAATCGGAGATTAAATGTCTTTGAGAAAGCCAAGGTCAGAAGCTTTCCACCCAAACTGTGCAGTAGAGAGCGCCCCCTGCTGGAGAGACACGAGCAGTGCGGCTGCATTTCACACATTCCCATCATGAGGCTGTTTAGTTTCTGTGTCAGCGACAAACCAACGAGACAAAGACCTCACAAACTTTGGCTCATGTTCGCTTTATTTTCATACAGTACAGTGGTCATGTAAAGCATTGCAAGTGGCTACATTGATACTACAGTGGCATCTGAGAATATATTATAACT
This sequence comes from Gasterosteus aculeatus, assembly GCF_964276395.1. Taxonomy (NCBI): domain Eukaryota; kingdom Metazoa; phylum Chordata; class Actinopteri; order Perciformes; family Gasterosteidae; genus Gasterosteus; species Gasterosteus aculeatus. The sequence continues at coordinate 7,963,472 of NC_135691.1, forward strand.
CATAATAATCGTATGTATTGCATTGATAATGTTACCTCTATGAAATGTTACTTGCTGTACACAGGAAATGCAGAATGGACAGAAAACATTTTTTCAGATCTTTGTTTAACAAGGACATGAAAATAATACAAAGAAACAAGATACAAATCTTTATCCTGATTAGTCTTTTTAAGGCTCAAATGCAAATAGTGTTTTTTGTTTATCATAGAAGGATGTTAAGCAGCGCAGAATCTTATGACAAGTTGCTATTTTTTGGACTATTTGTTCAATTCTAATTGAAAATATGCAATTAACTCAAGCTAACCTTTACATTTCATAACAGTTTGAGATTAAAACCGTGAGTCAAAACTTATGTTTTTTGCATTTTGACACATGCAATTTCAGGAGTTACTTGAGCTAGCAGCATATTTTTTTATTTTATGCACGTGTGAAAGCATTGAGTGTAAAGTTTAAATTACAACTTAAACAGCTGACTACCATTACTTTTTCTACAAAGCACTAGTAAAATAATAATTTGGCTTTCAAAGAAGCGCTTATTTATTCTGCTTTCTGTTTGTGCCAAATTGGCCTAGTAACCAGCATGCATGTTGGGTAATATTGTGTCTACATCAACAAGGCAGTATTAGCATGAATGGGAAGACCTGGATGATCGTGGTCGTGGGATCCGATTTTGTGGAGCGTTAGTTGGACTGCAACAATCTTAAATAATAACATTATCCTCCATCACACACCTTGTGCCGCACACACTCGTCACTTGTGTCTATTGCGAACTTGAAGCAGCGTTGGCGTCTGCTCCATGATCCGCAGTAAGAGGTTGTCGATGTAGTCCTCCAGGTCTCGGACCTGTAACTTGACCTTTTTCAGCTCCGCCTCACACTTGTGCATCTGCGCTGTCTGCCGCTCGGAGGCCGCCGCCTGCTTCTGCAGGTCCATTTCCTTCTGCAGGAGCAGCGAGATCAGCTCCATGTTGGTCAGGTGCTGGTACTGGGCCGAGTGGTCCACCGGCACCTCCTACGAGACAGCGAACGGAACCGCACACATTTATTATAGTGCGAGTGCTTTCATCATTATTACGTCAATAGCGTTATCTACATAACTCCGTTAACAACAGAGTTTACAAAGTGCCTTTCACTGACAGAGCAAACACAATTTGATAAAATAGTGTCAACAATAGATGAAACTATAAAAACAATTAGAACAATAAGCGGAGAAGTTCAATCCTATGTGATTTATCTTTTTTTCACTGAAAAATACCTTTGTGTCTAATGGTGTTTCAACACCACCAAAGACACTTTTAATTAAAGATCACGAAAAAGCAGGTAATATTTATGGGCTATTCTAGACGCATTAGTAATATTAGATGTGTTCTTGTTTCTGCGTACCGGACTCCTCTCAGGTTCGGCTGCCACCTGGTGGCCGCCGCGTCCAGGGTTGATGGTGGACCTCAGCTTCTCCAGAACCGAGCGACCGTCCTTCTTCTCCAATTGACTGGAGGTCAGCGGCTTCACTGGATGGGTTCTGCAAAGTAAAGTCGTCAGCACTCGTATTTGAACACACTATGGTCCAATTAGGACCAGCAGCCATATCTGTCGAGTAAGTGCAGTGATTTACTCGCTACTGGAGGAGGAAATGGTCTCGGGGTCACAGGGTTCACAGAGAGGTAAAGTTTAAAAACAAAAAGTCTGCATAGCAACCAAGATTAAAAGCCACTCTGTGATCACAGAAGAAAGACGAGCTGCGTTTCTCTTGTTTGTTTGGTTGTTGATCATTAAAGTGATTACATTAAAATGAATAAATAAGTGACTTTATGGTCCTTTGTCTGTAATTTCAAAGTCAACAAAGATGATTAAAGCATGAATATTCTAAATATGAAGACTCCTCATCGGTATCTGCTGTAAATAAAATATGAACAAAAGTATTGTGCATACAGGGCCTCACAGGGAACACAAATGATTTGTTTCCTGGGACTGATTCACGGCATCATCATCATCAAAAAAAAAAAAAAACAGCACGAAAAACTGAATAATGGGATGAATAACATAAATGTGAAGCAAAGCCAAGAGCAACCCAGCAGGTATCATCCAACCACGTTGGATGTAACAAACAGAACTAATAACATGCATTCAACATCCAGCCGGGCCAGCAGTAAAAAAAGCGAATGTGTTTGTAGCGTATGTGGAGACCTACGGCTTGTCAGAGCGCCACGCGTGGGGTTCTCACCTGCTCTCCTGACGGGGCAGGCTGCAGGCGGGCTGAGTCTCCTCAGGCGAAAGTGAGTGCCGTGCATCGACTGGGGGCCGGTCAGTGGTGGAGCTGGTGGAGTAAGAGGTGTAGGGAGCCACAGCCAGAGTGGTGCTGGGCCCCGTGTTCGAGGGGTGCGAGGAGGGGCAACAGACAGGGGTAAGGTGGAGCCCAGCCGGCGGGTCTGCCGACAGGGGGAGCGCGCGCGGGACGGAGGAGAAGGAGGAGGCTTCCTGCAAAGATTGCCCAATCTTTGACTTTGACGGGGTTCTCGGGTTCGGTGCCACCTGAGCGTGAAGCTCTTCAAAAGCTGTTGGGTTGTCTTTTGAAGACGCTAGTGGTGTCGCAGTGGGATCGTCGGGATTTGTGGGGATATCTGCCAGTGCCACTGAGGAAGGGAAAGCTGATTTGGAGGGCTGGTACGACAGCGGCCCCTCACTGGATCCTGAAAGGTTTTGAACGAGGGACAGGAACTGCTCCAGCTCTCTGTCTCCACCCTTGCTTTGGTGGCTCGGGCTGCCGCTGCTGTTCTGTCGGGACACTCCTTTTGGTCTGAAACGTGCACTCACCACACCAGGAAAGGTCTCCTTTGGGTTCAGTGGTCCTGTTTTAGCCTGCGTGTTTCCATTATCATCAAAGTCATTTTGTGTCTTAATAAAATCCCTTACAGTCCTGGATAAAACTTCACGGGTTTCAGCGTCTTTATCAGAGGTTTGACTTTGTTCCGAAAAAGCAGCCATCTCTCTGCTGTTCAAGCCGGGTTTACCGCGTTGGACCACGTTATTCAGTTCACTGTATTCCTTGCAAACTGGAGAGAATTGGTACAGTTTGTTGGATGAAGCAGTTATTTCAAAGGAAGAGTTCATCTCAGGAATGTAGGTGTCCTTCAAAGTGAACACATCCGGAGGTGTGGTCGCCGCCTCGACGCGGTAAGCAGCTACCTGTGAAGCTTCTGTGGGTTGTGGGAAGGTCCCGCCAAAACTCATGGTGCCTTTGAGAGTGTCAACTACCTCTGACTGAGAGGAGCCGTCCGAATCAATGAAACCAAAATCTGAGTTGTTAACATTCATGTTCAGATCTCCTAACATTGATGAGGAAGACGCATTATTGTTGATGCACGTGGTTTCAGAGGGATAGAACTCCACCTTCTCTGCAGGAGCGGTTGTAATGTCAAGTGCTTCCGGCTTTATGGAAGCAGTTGATGGAATGTTTGAAATATCTGCTCCAATTGTCTCACTATTAACAAGTACCTTTGGTCCTAAGTTCACAGATGTGTTTGTCTCTTCACTGCTCAGCGACAAACGATTAACTTTGGGTCGTCCGTAGTTTCCTCTGCACGTGCGTCCATACAGGTCTTGCTCAAACAACGTCCCTCCCCAGCGGTCCGTTTCATCCTCCAAAGGTTCATATTTAAACTTTTTGAGCTTCTCTTCGCCCACGAATCCCTCCTTCGCATGCGGCTGAGAGGCGGCGCTGAGCGAGTCGGAGGCCTCGCTGCCAGTGTGAGGGTCTGGAGACGCGACGTTTCTCTTGTTTTCTCCCTCTCTTCCACGTTGCAGCGAGGCCACTCCGGTCTGCGAGAGCAGGTAGGCTTCTTTATGGACAGCCAGCTCCTGACCCCTGTGCAGCCAGCCGTCAGAGGAAATCTCGTTCACTGAAGCCCGGAGAAGTTTCCGCGGAGGCAAAGGCGGAGGCTCCTCTTCGCACGTTTGCAGCTCTTGCGCAGGATTATTTGTGCCGCTGCCAACCGGAAGATAGCTATGTCTGTGAGACGGGGTTGGAGTGGTTCTCGGCTGCGTCTGAGGAGGTCTCCCTTTAGGGGAGTTGAGCCTGCTGGAGGCAAAGGCGTCGAACGAATCGTCCGACTCTCCTGCGCTCTCTGACATGGAGCGAGGTGCGGAGGGACGAGGCGAGGCTGCTTCGGGTAATATCGCAGGGAGGGATATCTGCCTAGCTACTGGCCTTGGGCGCTCCCGCCTCATGTGAGCCACGTTTGTAGCTTTCACACCGCGAGCAGGGCTGGACGCGCAGGGCCGGGAAGGCAGAGTGGTGTAATGAAATGGGGATGAGCCGAATGGGGGGGACCTCTGGGACTCTTCCGCTATGAGATCCTCAAAAAAGGGGTTGCGCTGCGCACGCAAAGGGAAAAGGTTGGCGGGGGAGATTGCGGTAGAGGAGGGGGAGTTGGAGGGTGTGAATGGATTGGTGTGATTGCAGTCGTGAGGTGAGACATGACCGGAGGGGGAGGCAGGAGGAGGGGAGAACTGGGAGGATAAGGGGGAGCGAGGGGGGAGGGGAGGGGGTGCTCTTTCTACCTTAGGAGAAACTTCCAGCCTGTAGAGGAAAACAGGGCACAATAGTCTTCTTAGTATGTGCCGTGTTACCAAATGGGGAACAACTTTTTGGGAAAAAACAGACATCAGAAAAATGGGGTGACATTTCTGTTACCTAAAAAACTTTCTATCGTCAGCAGACATCAAACTGCCCGGATGAAAGAATCATGAAAACAGGAACTTAAATTAAAAAAAGGCCGAGCTCATTTGCAAAATAATCAAGCAAAACAAATAAAATGCATTGTAGCCATTCAGGATCATCTGCACTGGCAGCTAACCAGCTTTTTTTTTTTAAACCACCGTGATGTTGCATCCTTGATAAAGTATGTAAAGATGATGGAGATGCTCGAGTGCCATTTGTGTAAAATATAGTGTGAGATAATGAAATGGTGAGTAAACCAATTTTCTGATGAGCATGAAGCAGAGCAAACACGGACCTCAGGACACGCGGCTGAGCGCCGGCCTCTCGCGAGCCAGGATCCTGTGCCGGGGTTAGAAAGTGCGTCCAAACGCTGTGGAGCCCCAACAAAAGCCTGTAAGCAAACTCACCTCGGCTTGTTCTGAGATTCCCCGGAGCCGAACCAGCCTTTGAGCCTCCCCTCAGACGTCGAGGCAGCCTGGTTCAGGTCGGACTTAGCTGGCAGGGAATCACTCCTCCCTCCGGAGAATAACGTCTTTCTCAGCTTCCTCCCTATGTCGGGTGAAACCGCGGCAGGTGAGACGACCGGCATCTCCGCCTGCACGGGGCGACCCCCTCCCCGGATCGGAGGCGACGCAGCCTGAGCTTCCTTTTCTTCCTCCTTTTCCTCTTTCCTTATCTTGTCAAAGGACCAGCGTCGTCCCTCGGCGGTGGAACCTCTGTCCTTGGTGAGGTTCTGCAGGGATCGAGAGAGAGGGGAGCACTTCCCCAGCAGGGCCAGCTTGGACTGGTGGGCCGCCGAGGTCTTTGGAGTCGACGGCTCGGAGTTGTAGACGTGGCTGCCGTTGATGCACAAGGAAGACTTGGACTGAGTCATGGTCGGGCCTTTCAGGGACTCCACTGCCAGATTCGATCGAGGGATGGCTGTCGTGATCTTACTGGCTTCATCGCTGAAGGCTCGCTTGTGTGTGAGGATCTTTGTGGTGTGCTGGCTGGTGAGCACTGATGGGAGGAGGAATAAATGCATTATGGAAAACAAAACTAAACTAAAAGTAAATCGGCAAAAGGTTAGTGGATTATTATCATGCATGAAGTCACATGGACATACATAATGCCATGGCCTACCTTTTTTAGCTAAATCTGTCTCTCCGTAATGGGTGTCCACCCTCACTTTGCTAGTGTAGATGGGTGAGCTGGGAGGGTCTGACATCAGATCCAGGCTGGGCGGGGGGCCGGGGGTCTCACTGGCCATGGAGGACACGCTACTCTCTGAAGCCAGGGACGAGCATGACCTGGTGTCGGGCGACTTACGCAGCCTCCCTTTGAAGAAATCTTTCACCTTGCTCCTCTTCTCCTCCGTCACCTCCGGGTCTCGCGCCTCCGCCGGTCCGCCGCCGCCCCCCTCCTGACCAAACGGCTGACCCGGGGTTCCGGACAGGGCGGCGTAGCGGCCGGGCAAAATGGCCGAGGAGGACTCCACGTCGCCCCTCTTCCTCCCCGTGACGCGGTCCTTGAGCTTGCCAAAGGCGGAGCGCGATTTGTCCTTTATGGTGAGGTCGAACATGCTGGCGGTCATGTTGTTGCGAGTGAACTGGACGGTGACCTGAAGTTCCCCGCGTTCCTTGGCCTTTCTGCCCGCCTTCGAGTTAAGCTTGAACCACCTGGAGGCACAAAGGAAAAGGGACTGTGGATCTTTATCACTGCTTTAAATAAACGCGTCGCTGAAGAGTGGCGTGTTTGCACGTCAGAGGTTGAATGTGTTTTCTGGCCTTGCAGGGACTAAACAATCCCGCACAAAAAAAACATTGATTTCCTCTTGGCAAACCTTTCCACGCATTACATAATCTGAAAATACTGCTTATGGGTTTTCACCCGACTGTTTTTCCACGAGGTAAGAGACAAAACTGTACCAAGGGTCAACCTATGAAATTCTCCTGCTAAATTCTTGGAGTGGACCAGAGAAAGTGTTTCAGAGCCAAAACTAACAGCAGGAATTCAGTGGGTTTCACTGAGCGGCGCAGAGAGGGCGGAGAGCCCACAATTGAAGCCAGATGTGCTGTTTTGCTTTTGAGGGGAGTCCTGTTGAGTCACCTGTCAAATACTCACAGTCAGGCAAATTGGAAGGACTCCGAGCTATTTTCAAGATGCTCCGCAGCAAATAAGTAACTTACAGTATGTAAACTGCACTCACATTCTAACTCACTCACTAAGCCACAAAGAACCGACACAACTACACATTTTCTACCATAGTTCATTATCATGGGCATGCCTTGCATATTTTTTATGTTTTCACTTTCCGGCAGTTTTCAAAGCTCAATGTGCTGAAGAATCAGTCACTCCTCCATACATCCATGTTCTATTTATATCAGGGTGTTGATACCTAATTTAATTATCCCTTTATCTTTATCAACAACATTAAAATGATCCACATGAATGCACCATCAATTCTAATCCAAATTCTAAAACGGCACATTTTGCATAATGACAGCTTTTACTTTTGGTACTTCGGGTTTATTTAATGCTTCTATGGACTGTTCTTTAAGTAAACAAGTGAATAAGTGTGGTATTGATACTTGTATTTAAATAAAAGATATCCAATTACATGTTTCACTCGGGTCTGTCCAACACATCACATCACTACAGTGCAGTAGTGAAGAAAATGAAGGACTTGCATTGTGCTTAAATATGGAAGCTTTCTGGCTGCAATCACTTGTTCCACAGTGGAAACAGCAACTCGTCTTGATGATTTGCATTGCATTGTGGGAAACACAGCCTAGAGGACAAGCATTTAATGAGCCTATAGTTGCATTTATGGTTCAAGCTTTGTTGTGCAAGTCTCATTCTATCTTTCATCAGCTGTTGTGTTTGTAATCATAATGAACTTATCTAATTAGGAGAAAAATCATGAGAAATATATTTTAAATGAAGAATTGAAGTTACTTGTCATCCTCATGTGAATTTGACCAAATAAACTAACTATATCCAGTAGTGGATGCAGTATGGAAGAATATTTACTCATGTGTTGTGTTTAACAACTTACCGTAACATACTTGTACATTACTTAATCATTTTCATTTCATGCTACTTAATAACTCTCCACTGCATTTAGAGCCAATATTGTATAATCCATCTAACAGCTATTTGTTACTCTGCAAATTTTGATTATAACATGAAATACAATGAACTCATGAATCGTGATGGGTTATACAAATCAAATCACTGCAGTCTAAAGTAGTTTAAATGAACTAGCTGCAACAGTAAGGATGTTTGCATAATTATTATCCATTTGTGTGATTATGGGAGGTGCCATTCTGCATAAAGTGTACTTTACTTTTCACTGGTTTAAGTATCTGTATTTCTACACTGTGGTATTGTTGCTTTTACATGAGGGCTTTGTCTGAAACCAATGAGCCATCACTTCTATCAGGCGTGTGAGTGCAGTACACTGTGCATGTGGCTCATGGTTTGTCATGCAGCTTCATCGCAATGCAAACACAACGTACTCATCTCGAGGGCACGTCCCCTCATGGAATATCTTGTCCAGAGGAATGACGGTTTGACCGAGAAACACGTCAAGCCCGATAAGCACCCGGTGCATGACCGTGAGGACCAGGTCCCCGCTCCCCGGGGGGTAAGCGCCGCGGCCGCCATCCTCCAGGATCCCGGGGAGCAGCTCGAAGCAGCACTCCTCATTCCACTCGGGCACCGCCGCCTTCTCCACCAGCCCGGTGGTGTACTTCTCCTTCCCCACCTGGATGGTGGTGTAGAGGTAGCGGCTGCCGTGCGTGCCCTTGGTGCGCAGTGCCCGTGCGCGCAGGACGGTGATGTTGACATGCGTGGGCACCCACCGCTGATCGTCGTCCAGGTCTATCAGTGACATCATCCTGCACAGCGGGGAGGGGGGTCCTGTCTGCGCGTCCTCTATTGATCGTAGTATATTACGCAGAGCCCTCAGATCATCTGGAGATCACCTCCCGGACACCGCCCGCTGGATTGCACCACAGTTTCCGTGCTGCGCAAAAAAAAGGAAAACGCCTCTGCAGGATATCTCCAAAGTGTGAGTCTGAGTCTGACGGGGTGTCAGCGGGGTCAGCGCGTCAGATGGAGGCGGCGGGTTCTGCGTCATGGTCTGCGGGACGTACCCGGATCCGATCGATCAACCAAACGACCGGAACCGTCGCCAGAGGACTCGTGGTGCATGTCGCATCAGTTAGTTTACCGTCCGAGAGCGCGGAGCGCAGCGTGCACGGCGCAACGTGCACGGCGCGGGGGGAGGACGCGCATTCACAGCAGCGTGTCCTCGTGCCGAGCGGCAGGACGTAGCTGACCGGAAACGTTCGTGAAAATGATTGGATGACATCCTTCATTATTCGTTGTTGCCGAGAAGTATTGTCTCAAACGAACTCGAAAAAAAAATTAAAAATAAATAAAAATAAAAAAATAAAAAAATATATATATATATAAAACGAGAAGATGTTGAATTATCATATGTTGTAAAATGATAAGATAATTCAGAACGGATTTATTGTAATTTATACTCATCAATAATTATTTTGTTTACACACGTTGAGGTGCACGAGCACTCGTGGACAGACCAGCACATTGACATGAAATGAAACAAGAGATTTTACTGATGAACTTCACCGGGTCGCTGTCATTGTTTTAGCTACACCGCCACCTGGTGGAGACGAGCGAGACTTCAGGGTGAGAAGAATGAGCTGAAAAGAGAGCATCGACTTCAAAAACATATGAAAGACCAGGTGGAGGTGACGTGAGATTGTGTCTTTTGTATGGGTTGAAAAAGGAAGAATATGCATTTCTATATTGTAATATTACATCATGTCCGTTTTGTTTCCATTTGGTATTTGCTTATTCCACTTCAGTCAGTAATTACATTCATTTATATATATTGTTTAACAACAATAAAAACAAAATGTCAGGGATTGCGGGAGGTAGGACTCAGACGCAGAGTTCAAAAACAAAAGGGACTTTTAATAGTCAAAAGCAAAAACAAAAGGCCAAGGGGCAAAAACACACAGGAAACAGGGGGGAAAACAGCAGGCAGGAAACTATGAACACCCACGACGATTGACAAGGACATGCGTGGCCAAAGACAATGACGCGACAAGTGACAACAGACACACATGGTTTAAATACACAAGGGAGGTGCAGGTGATTGGACACAGGTGGAAACTATTAGACGATCACAGGGGATGACGGGACAAGGCAGGAAGTGAAGTTACCCGGGGACACGAGTGGCAGAAAACTACAAAATATAACATGAAGTGAACCACACCGTGACACAAAATCGAGAATGTTTACTGTTCACATGGCAATTACAACAGTAGATCATCATCAATGTAAGCTTTCAGCTTCAGTGCTTCTTTTATTCATTATAAATAAAAACAAAACAATAGAAGCTATTAGATTTGTAGAAATCCTATTGATGTTTCACAGTGTTGATTACAGCCACTTTGATGGAGTAAATACAAATAAATGCTCACATTCGGAACAGCAACACAACGACAGAATCCCACTGTTTAAGGTTTCTGTGGCACTTTTCTACTTGGCTTTTTAAGAGACGTGGTAACACCTTCACACAATACTGTACTTTATATTACACATTTACACAGCACTGTTGACGTGGCAAATTTAACTATTAAATCCGGTACATTCAAAACGTAGAAAACGGTGGCATGAAGTGAAGTGATCGAGTACCAAATATCATAAATACAAAGTCAAAGAATACAAGCGGTTCAATTCTAAAAGACTCCTCAGTGTCGGGCAGCTTCAGCCACAATGAGATGCGTAAAAGTGCAAATAAGAAAGAAGTGCTCGATTTTTCTTGGGTCAACAGATGATTATTTAGAAGGATTGTTGTCTGTCATTGTAAATAAGACAGAGACAACCCACGTTGTGGTGACATGACTGATAACACAAAACACCAGCACTTTATACTGTGGTGGTCTTGAATCAAGTTTAAGGCAATATTATATGGCAACATTTATTCATCCTGAGTCAAAAAGTCTTCCCACCGATAAGATAAATACATGTAGGTAGAATGCAACACATTTATCTTTCAGCGGAAGAACTTTTGCGTCAAGATGAATAATCTGCAAAGAAAGTGCATAAATTAGCATAAAATAGAAACTGTCTTCTTGTTGTTTCCCACTATTTTCTGTTTCTGCATCATAAGCTTAACATTGCTGACATATGCAGCATTTAAGAAAAAAAAAAGCGCTTATATTTCTATTGAACTGTTAATACCAAACACTTTTTCTGTAATACAAACTACGTCTTCTTTTTTTCTCAAATCAGACTTTATTCCCCCGGGGGAGCCTAATCATTGCAGATACTTAATGTTCTTCTCTTTCTAAAACGAGCCATCCGAATATACTCACATTTATTTAACAAAAAAAAAAAATGGGGATGAAAAGTGCAAGACTACAGGTAACAAAACACAACTTTCTCCTGTTGAAGAGTTGCACTTAAAAGGTGCTTCGCCGATGACGCACAATTTGGTGTAAAAAATATGACATGCTACTTTGTGTGTTGTGATGAAGTGTCAGTGACGAGTCTCCAGCTCGGTAACATTAGCACAAGTAGATTCCTGATTAGCTTCACGAAGAAGAAATAAACAACTGGGACTCTCAAAGACACAAAACCAAAGAATTCAAAGTGACAAAACTGCTCAAACTATCAAACCATAGAAAAAGACTCAAATAAAAATGAAAAAAAACTGAAGACACCTTGAGATTAAAATTGTAGGTATAAAAATGGCAAAAGAGCCACAAACTATTCAGAGGGACTGAACGCTTAAACGTCATCTGGAATGTTTTCTTCACTCCGTAAAGTGACAGGTCACGGTCGGCGTTTTGGGGTATTCTGCTGTACAGCTACACGTCCTGCTTTCTGTCTCCAGTTCCCGCCGTCCCTTCAATCCGACTGGCCCTTCAGGTACGGCTCGTCCTGCGACAGATGCCCGTCGAAGGCGTCCATGTAGAGGCTGCTGGTGCTGCTGCCGCTGCTGCCCAGGAACGTGCCCACCGCGCGGCCCTGGCGGGCGTGACCCACGGCGTCGCTGAACACCTTGTTGATCTGCTCCTCCGACGGCATCCACCAGTCCGGGTTGGAGGCACAGTGCATCCGGATGAACTCTGGGGGAGGGAAAAAAAGAAGAAAAAAAATGTGAAGAATCTTCAAATCAAACCGAGATCAAAAATGGCAACGCAAACTTTGATCAGTATACTAGTGTACCCGACGGGGGGGGCTTTTTGTTTTTTTATTTGTGATGATAAAACATCCCTGTCTTATTACTATCCACTTAACTGGAGGTGACATTTGCATGAAAAAGGTAATAATGCTGACTGATTTTTCACAGATTTCGTGCAAACAACTGTTCTGCCCTTCGAAGTGTTAGAACATATATTTTCATAATATTTGAAATGACAGTGTGACATTGTGTAACCGATAGAGAAGCCGAGCGCCTTTTCTTGAATTAGACCTCATAGTAAGTTTCAGCTTATTATTTAAGCTGTCTGGCCCTCGTCGCTCTGCTCTCACACGGTTGTTTTAGGTCGCGGCCTGCAGCAACTTTCAGAGGAAAAAGCTTCAGAAACCGACGAGCACCGAGCAGCAGACGCACACAGTTATCTGGGGAACAGAGACGAGCATTTAGAAGCTAGAGAGCCAGACGTTTCCCTCAGGATGCAGTGGAGCCAAAAACGGAGTTAAAAGAAGAGTGACTGTTAAAGTAAGTTATCAGGTGCACACACGCAAACACAACTATGAACAAATTAAATGTGTATCTGCTTAATATATCAACTAAAAAAGTGATGACATCCAAATGTTCACAACTTGTTTCTGCTGCCTCCAGGTAGTTGGAGGGTTAAAATAATACATTGTGAGGCAGTTTATAGTGGAAATGAGCAGAATCCGATTGGTAATATGTTGAACATTTCTCTCCTATCTAATAAACAGACTAAGGAATATTCACATTAACCACAATACATAATATTTGGTTCACTTCTGCTTGTCATGTGAACATGAATACGAAGCTCTCCTGCTGCTTTTCAAATCTGAAACATGGCCTGTAAAAGATTCAGTGCTCCAAAAGGAGGCACTAGATGAATTAAACAACGCTGACATTTTCACAAGTAGACATTTCGCCAGAGCTTCTGGCTGCAGGAGAACCGCAGGAGCTCCACTAGTGTTTCAGTTCCCAGCGTTTCAATAACGATGCATCACTTTAATTTGGGCTGACCGAAGCGCGATGCAAACGGCGATGACTCGACAGACGTCTTCTCTCTCTTCTCTCGTACCTCTGAGGCAGCTGACTTTGACGGGGTTCAGCGGTCGTCTCTCCAGGCCGGGATCTCCCGAGTGGACCGAGCGCTTCCTTTTTCCCAAACCGCAGGAGAACTTCAGCTCGTCCGTAGTGAAGATGAAGCGGATCAGGTAGCGCAGCAACCGCCGGCCATCTTTCTTGGAGGAGTTGACGGCCTCGTCCCACTGCTTGTTGGAAATGAAGAGAGGATAGTTCTCCAGCAGCTGTTTGCTGCCCTGCAGGGGAGCATTGGAATCAACAATTATTATTATTATTATTATTATTATTGTACTTCTTTTAGGGTGTACAGCTGCATCTAGTGCCAATTTAACTGATATGCCGGCACGTCCTGTTTTCAGACCAACAAATGCAAATGTCTTTATATTCTTTATAATCTTAAAAACACAGATTTATTTCATTAAAAGCACAGACCTCAAAGACAGTTTGCCGTTCTTCTTCCTGCGCGGACAGAGTTGTAAAAATACATTTATTACAAAACGTTCACACAACTTAAAAAAAGCACAATTAACACAATGACAGTTAGTTATTTTGGATGGATGAGATGTGATGCTTTCACACGCTGCTGATCACACATCCTTTCAAAGCTGTAAATAATGCACAGCAGCGCGAGTCCTCACCTCGGTGAGCTGCTCCTCCGGCATCGGCTGGACCAGCTGGTTGTGGAACTCCAGAACAGTCTTGAAGTAGTCGAGGACATTTTGACAGGGAGCTGACCGGAAATAAAAACACACAACCCATCTGGTTAATTTAACAACAATGATCCAGCAAAGGGGAGATATAATTAGATATTTTAGTGAAAAGTAGGTCGAGGGGACACCAGGGTGCGCAGAATGCTTTTGGGAGAGCGGGAAAATGAACAAAAATAGATGCTAATAAAACTGATGTATTTAGAGAGGTGGAACATTTGGCTTTCTGAAAGGGATCACACACAAACACTTATTTATCGAGCTCTAATGTTGATGCGAACACAAAGACGTGATTCCGAAGTGGTTGATGCATCAGTGTGAATAAAAGTAAATTAATATATTTCCGTATAAAAAAATATGACCAATGAAGAAAGAGCTTCAATTAATTGTTAGAAATGAAATAATTGATTAATTAATCAATAGTCACAAAATCAGCAATTTCTTAAAAACTGCAGCCTTGAAAGTGGTGTGGCTCTGCGTTTGAATGTTGATCCACCATCTAGGCCAAAACATCTGAAATAAACTATGATGCATGATTATCCTTATTATTATACAAAAAAACAGGGTTTTAGAGTAAGATGACAAATACTTGCAACGTGCATCCTTGTTTTCTTATTAATCATTCATGATGTTTGCTCCATGAATGTTCCAAAATAGAAACTGATGCTTCCTTTTTCAATATTCATAGATTACCCAGTCAAGTTTCAAGTCTCCAGCCCTGAATGAAACCATCTGGGACTCTTTTAACACTGTGCTGTATTACTTACACATACAAGTAAGTAAAAATAAGGTACAATGCTCCCGTATCACACACTCTGCCCCGACATTAACACATATCAGAAGAACAGAGTTGGACTTTCCTTAAATTTGTCCCTATTGTGTATCACTCCTTCGACCCATCCCAAAGAATGGACTCAAACCCTGTGAAGCCTTATATGTCTTCCGCGTGCACCTGGGACATTCTCCAGCTTGTTGCGCAGCTCCTCGTTCTCCTGCTGCAGAGACAGCACCTCCTGCTCCAACTCCAGGCAGCGTGGGCAGCAGCTCTCCTCTTCCTCCTCCTCCTCCTCATCCTCCTCGGGCAGCGTGGACGACGGGTGGCCGTAGGACTCTGACGGCGCCGGCGAGCCCCAGCCGGCCAGGTGGTGCCTCGGAGGAGACGCCCCCGAGCCGGGCTCTGCGGACGGAGACGGCTCATCGTCCGGGCCGCCGGCAGCCAGATGTCGCCGCTGCCGAGGCCCCGAGAGCAGGTAGTTCTGTAGGGAGTCCGTGAAGATGCGGAGAACGGCGGAGGTCTGTTGTTGGTTCAAATGGCTTTGTTTGGCCTCGTCTTCCGGGTCCGTGGTGGAGGAGCTCTCTGCAGGTTTGGACAGCGAGGAGCAGTGGAGCCCGTGCACCTCCCCCGGCCCGCCTTCCAGCTTGATGTTGGACGTGAGGGAAGAGGAAGAGGAGGAAGAGGAGGGCTCCAGGAGACGGCCGTTGTTGAGGAGGCTGAGGACTCGGCTGCACTGCTGAGCGAAGGCGTCCAGGATGAGGCGGTTCTCTACAGCGTGGAGGAGACACCAAGAGGTCAAAGACAGTCATCGCCTTTACGATCAATCGAGACCGTTGGGTTCACACGGATTATTCTGATAGTCACGGCTCATTTTTGATCTCGGAAACAGCAGTTTCAAAATAATCCCACCACTGTTCATTTGGCAGATGTTCTAAAACCTTTGACCACATCATTGCTGTAAAAAAAAACGTTCTACACTTCCAGTGAACAAAGTCATTCTGTTGATGAAGGCAAAAGCTCCATCATTCAGCCTCTGTGACCACACAATGATACACGAGCAGCATGTTACTGTTACATTTAGATGATGATAGTTTGTACTTCACAAACCGCAATGCCTATTTTGTACCGTTTTCAGATTTCTGCTTTGACATTCTTGATCATTTGACGTCTCGACATTGAAGACTTCTCAACAATTAAGTCAGAGGTTTGGAGGCTAAATGTGTCTTTTGTGGATCTACTGACAATACATCTGAAATAGGACCAGGGCTCTTAACTGAACATTACATTATATCTCGTCTAGCTGACTCTTTTATCCAAAGCGAGATATATCTTGATTATAGGGGTCAAGAGCCGAAGAAATCTAGAACTGGAAGGTTGTAAATTCAGCCGTGAAAAACATGTAGTGGTTTAACAACAAAAGAAAGAAGCGGTTCCTCCAAAGTCAAGTAGCATAATACTGATGAAACACAATGAAGTTTTCCACAGGAAGCTTACGGAAACAAAGCGAGGGATTCTGTGTTTAGTGTCTCTGGCTGCGCTTCTTTTATGCCTCCCTTTTCTCTCGTTTGAGGCCAATCCTTCCACATACAGTAGGCCCCTCTGCTCATAGAAATGTCAGCTTGATTATGCTAAATTATTCAGATGTCAATAAACTCTGAAGACACAGAATCTGCTGTGACCAAACCCAGCCGAGCAAAAGGAAATCAGCACGCAGCTATTGTCCAGAAAGCAGCCCTCAGCGTACAGTTTCCCCGGTAGTCTGGGCACGTCTGAGTGAGATGATCTCACACATACCTCCATGTAATGATTATGAGTCCAGTGTCCTCACACACACACACACATATAAATATACAGACAGACAAAATGAGTTCTAGGCTGCCACTGCTGCGTTGCAACTCGCTCAGACGGATCTATCAGCCCGGCGCAGATGTGTCGCATTTATTAATATGCGTGCCGTCTCTGTTTACCCGTCGAGATGTATCTGATATCATTTGCCTTCATCCTGCAAGCCCCCCCCCCCCCCCCCCCCCACCCCCTCCTACCCGCCACCCTACTCTCCTCTCTCACCAGTTCTGTGGATGTGCGAGCTGAGAGCCTCATCAAATTTCATTAAAACAACACGCTCGGCAGAGGCAAATTTATGAGTCCCATTTATTTTAATCACAACTCTTTGGGAACGGATTTTCAATGTAATTTGCGTTATTGTGTGCCAAAGCGGCCGCTCAGTCCAGAGGTCCGTCTCCCTTCTTGAGGAGGGTATCAAGTTTTTGTTATTTTCCTTTTCAGCCATGAGAGGGGTGTTAAGTTCCTGCCGTGATGCAGATTGAGAGCACTTTGATGTGGCATAATCAGTGAGAATGCACGGCTAGTTTAGCTGGGATTAGATTGAGCATGTGCGTAAAAATGAGCTGAGAACTGTTTTTGTGTGGTTATTTCATTTATCTGGATCTGGATGGTGTGTATGTAACAATGGGTCAGAAAGACTGAACTCTGGGCTTTAAACTAAGAGAGAATCTGTGAATCTGCTCACTCACATATTGAAGTGGGTTAAAGATGCTTAATTTTAGATCAAACAAATGATACTTCACGCGCACATTTCCCACAACAGCTGGACTTTAAAGAGGTTAACATCTGATTGGATAGATGTATACTGTATAATTTCAGAACTAGCAGGATTAGGTTCATTGCTTTCATCTGGGTTCCCGGGGACGCGCCCTCCACACGGGGAACACATTTCTTACCGCGGCTGCACAGCCCAGTAATGAACCGCAGCTGAGGAGAGAAATTAGCACAGAACAATGTGTTTCAACCAGAGGGCCCTTCTTGCACACTCACACATAGGACACACAAGTCAACACACACACACACACACACACAATTATCCAATGTCATTTTAGCACATGCACACAGGAGATTCAATCACAACCGCTCTCATTACAGCAGCAAATCAATCACTGCTGACAGGAAGAAAAAGAGGAAGAAATGGGGACAAAAACATCACGCTCAGTTGAACAAAGGAGATGCCCGCTTTTCATTTTTTTGTGTTCCATTCAAGTTGTTTGATTCGGTGGAGGCGTGTTTGCTGAGATGGGCATCAAAAACTAGATAAACACACACCAGCATCACAACACCGAAGGACGTGCAGCTCAGAAAAGTCTCCTCATCCCAAATACAAACGAATAAAAAGTAGCTTTAGAGATGGAGCGCACCTGCACACATGGAGCAGGAGTCACCGGCGTCACTCTGAGCAAGTTTGAAAACCCACCTGCGCTGATGCCGTAGGTGCAGTCCGGGGAGAACCGCGGCTCCGCTGCGCCGCTGCGCCGCTGCGGGGCACCGGGAGATGCCGCCGCCGCCGCCGCCGCCGAGGTGGATGTCGGGTCCCTGCTGCCGGGCCCCTTCTCACCTGGGAGACGATGCTGCTGACTGCTGCTGATGGCGAAGCTGCTTTGGTGGAGCTGATGCGGGCGCTGGTGGGGCTGGTGGTGCTGGTGGTCGTGGCGGCGGGGGGGCTGGAAACGATGCTGCTGCTCGGGATGGAAAGTGAAGTGATGTCCGTCGCCAAACAGCGGCACCCCGACCACGGCGGAGCTGTCAAAGCGCGACTTGCCCGCCGAGCGGCGGCTCTGGAGGGGCTTCAGGGTGCTGTACGGACCCCGCGGCTGCCGGCACATCTTCGGGGCGCACGGCCCCTCGTCGGCGGGCTGCGTCTCTCCCTCCATCCCGGGCCAGGTGTCACAGCGCGGCGGACGGAGCTCCGGGGTCGGTATCGCGGCGTGTTGGTTTTGACACGCCGGTCGGTGGGTGGGTGGGGGGGGGGTCGGATCCGTCACTGTGTCTGGCGCGGTCCCCCCCCCACACACACACACACCCTCCCCTCGTACACAGCAAGTGGAGGGTGGGCTCACTTATTGACAAGCCGCCGCTCCAATCCCCGGTCGGGAGCGCCGACACGGAGACCCCCCCCTGCCCCCCGGAGACAAACGCAGGCGGGACTTGTGCTCCTTTGTAGCCGCCATCCACACAGAGGACAACACGGCGCGATGGCATTTCTGTTTGGAAATGAAGAAAAAAAAAAGAAATCCTGCAAATGAAAAGGCAGAGGCCATTTTGCTACAGAGCTGCGAGCAGAAACAGACATGAATGCAAATGAAAGAAAAGACCATGTCTTCAAATTAGCAGATGATCACAATTTATTTCGGTTGCTTTTTCTAAATATTTAACTGTAGCTACATGTGTAACGATGCATCTGAATAAATTGCTAAAAAAGGGGGGATTATTTGACATCTTTTGGACTGAAATTCCTCAGAATATTGTATTCTTTTTTTTTTTTTTTTTTTTGAAGTAGTGAAAAGGCCAAACGCCATTCAGATGTGAATTGTCCTGTTCATGTTTGAAATCCTTTTGGCTCAGCAGCTGTTTGGTGGCCTGCAGGCCTAAAAGTTTGCAGCAACACGGGGGGGCGCCACACCAAAAGATTACAAAGGTGGCTATAGGTTCAGGGAATGATGTGAACAAAGTGTAATCTGTAATCATACCTTTTACGTCATGTTTGTAGGACGACAACGTGGCATCTGAATTTAATGTCAAAGTATTTTAATTATCTTGCATAGATCTTTCCGCTATGATATGCATTTGCGTGCACAGCTCGTGCGCTGCTCAACAGGCTTGGTTTGATTTGTTTATTTTGACTAAATCTCTTCTTTAAAAAATAAGTTAGATAAGATGCTTATGTTCACCTGCAGCACCTGCACGGACAAGTACTCTAAAAAAACACCCGATAAAGAAAAGGCTTGACAAGATCAATCTTAAAGATAAATGCTTTTAAAACAAGTAACAATTGTAGCAAAGAAATCCACAAACTGACCCAACGTCAGATTCAGAGCGAGATCTCTAATGTTTAAACTTTTAGTTACACCAGTCTGGACAGAGCAGGTTAAGGTGTTTATTTCTGTTGTGGTTCGTGTTTGTTACTCCATAGAAACCTCATTCAGTCCGAATGATCGTCACACAACCCGCAGGGGGATCTGCCCTCCCGCAACAAGCTCTCAAAGATCATTTCTGCATCTCGCTTGAGGCACCTTCATGGTAATCGACCCCGCTGCGACCACTACCGTCACGCGGACGCGCACGTACGGTTAATGGGAGCTACGTGCGCTCGTGCACAGCCGGAGTGACAAAAGCAGCGGGTCCCCGGTGAGGTGGGCGCACAACTTCTGCACCCACAGCGACGAAGCGTCCTCGGGAGCCCGCCGCGGTTCGTCCGGGTTCCCTGCAGAGAAGAAGCTTCCATCAAAAGGATTTTTGCCCGCAGTGCAACTTGGGAACTTTTGGCTGAGAAAAAGGGGGTTCGGGTGGTTGGAAAGATGACTGTGACATAAGTTTTCGTCTCTCGGACCGCCGCGCTTTCCTCCTCCTCTGATCCCGGAAAAGCGGCTCGACTCGGCGGCCCGCGGAGCCTGACGCGCCGTCAGCCGGGACGCGGCGGCACCGCGACCCGCGGGCGGCTCGCCGGGATGGCGCGCCTGCTGAACTGCCTGCTGCTGGGATACCTCACCTGGAACCTGCGGATCTCGGACGCGCAGGGGGAGTACTGCCACGGCTGGCTGGACGCTAATGGGAACTATCACGACGGCTTCCAGTGTCCCGAGGACTTTGACACCGCGGACGCCACCGTGTGCTGCGGAACCTGCTCGCTGCGCTACTGCTGCGCCGCCGCGGACGCGCGCCTGGACCAGGGCGGCTGCACCAACGACCGGGAGGTGGACGACGCGGAGTTCGCAGCGCGTAAGATTTTGTTTTGTTTTGGTGGCTCGGTGACTTTGGTTCGCGTCGGAGAACACTTCATCAAATGAGTTCACTTGTTTACAAACAGGAAAAATGCAACAACAACAAAACAATCAGTATCATTCCAGTCTTAAATAAAGTGGAAGGAGAATAAAGTAAACAAGAATAATACTATTGGGTAGGTGGGAGTTGTTTTATGAAGCGTTGCTTTCCACAGAGGTCAGCTGAAGCGCCCCAATGAGGACTAAATAATGTTTCAGTGTCCTGCCTCGGGACAAGTGTCCTGCTGTCTTATGAAAGGACAAGAAGTGCAATGCGATACTAAATGGTTGGTTCGTTCACTCAAACAAGACACCAACAAATATCTGTTCTTTGGAAAAACAAGATCATTTGTGTTCAACACAACGCGTTGAGGAAAACATGTTAGTGTGCTGCTGAATTGTGACATTTATACTTATTTAAACTTTTTTACATTTCCAGTCACTGTGTTTGACGGTTTTTATGTAATTCCAGCATTTATTGAGCAAAGTGTAGAGGTTTCTGGCACCGTTTGTACCTCAGCTCCTGTGGCTTCATTTGGCCTGAATTCAAATTTATATCTGTGCAAAATAAAACTGGGACTTTAACGAACTCAGTCACTCAACAAATGTTCTTCAGACTTATTCTTTGCAAACCTTTGAGCAGAAGTAAGCGCAACACTTGAAAAACATCATAAGCTGGATCAGAAGGCAGGAATGTTTTCACCGGCTTTTTGTGCTGCCAAACAAAAAATGTAATCTGACTTTGCAAACCAGATAATCACAACTTAAGACAGCAATAACCGATTTAACTTTGGGCCCCTTGAAGGCCTAAAAGTGTTACATTAACCCTCCTGTGCTGCAAAACCTTCAATAAAAGGTCACTTTAACCCTCAACGCGCTTGTTTTTCCTTCTAAAGTTTTCTTTAAAGTTCCCAAACCGATAAGCAACTTAACTGAATGAACTGTGTGCTCACAATTTCCTAATTTGTTCCTGTCAAAATAAATAAACATTATCTGATTTCCTCTCAAAGGCCTTCAGAGAGCGTAACCGGAGCCCTTTGTTTTCCAACAGGAATGTGACCGTTTTGTTTTGGTAATACTAATAAAGAGCTTTCAACGTATAACTTTATTAAATGATGTTAAGTGCCCCAATTTGAGTTTCCACAAACCGTGTAGGATATAAGTTGCAAGTCACCAACAAGGTTAAACTTGTCTAACTTCTTTAAAAACCCACTATAATTTAGTGGCAAGCATACAAGTGTTTTCAATGTATTTGAACAACTGGAACTCCTCCTGTGAGCATAAGTGGTGACTGCTGTTTAGAGGAAAATGTAGTAAAACCGCTGTAATCATATAAAACAGGTCATAAAACATTTACTAAGTGTTTTTATAGCACTTACATGTTACATAGTGGAGTTAAATGAATAATCATGTGTAATATCTTTGAGTTCCTTGGTCTCCAGGGAAACCGAAACGCACTATTTACTACGGTAAATGTTTTCCCCAAACGGATGCATATTAACAACCTGCAGCTTTGGTCACATGAAGCCGATTCCTCCCCATTGATCCCTCTTGCCTGTGCCCCCCCCCCCCCCCCCCCAGAGCCCATCTATGTGCCCTTCCTAATGGTGGGGAGCATCTTCGTCGCCTTCGTCGTGGTCGGCTCCCTGGTGGCCGTCTACTGCTGCACCTGCCTGCGGCCTAAGCAGCCGACCCAGCAGCCCATTCGCTTCTCTCTGCGCAGCTGCCAGGGCGAGACCATCCCCATGATCCTCACCTCCGCCCCCCCGAGCCTGCGCGCCCCGTCGCGTCAGTCCAGCACGGCCACCACCAGCTCCAGCTCGGCCGGAGGCGGCAGCTCCATGCGGAGGTTCTCCCTCGGAGGTCCGGGGGGGCAGCAGCAGCAGCAGCATGGCTGCCTGGTGTCCGCCGCCGCCGTGTCCTCGTCGGCGTCCAGCCCGACGCAAACCCCTCAGACACTGCCTCCGCCCCCCCCTCCCTACACATCCCCACCGGCGGCCATGTCGGGGGGCATGCATCACCAGCTGCCCTCCACCCACACCCAGCTGCAGCTCCACCAGCCCCCCCAGAGCTTCCTCCTGCCACAGCAGTACTTCTTCCCCCTGCAGCCGGACGCCTTCTCGGCGGCCAAGGGCTTCGCCGACTTCGGACAGAGCTGACACGGCCCCCGGCAGGGATTACAAGATCCGTTGGTTTGGTTTTTTTAGCTGGTTGGATGGGTAAGGGTGGTTGATGCTGCAACATGGCAGCTGGTGTCCGGGTAGAAGGACGTGGCCGTCTGAACGGACACAGAGCGCGGCGGGAGGACGAGGGACAAAATACGGCAAAGCTCCACAGCCTGAGGCCTCAACCCCCCCCCCCCCCCCCACCTCACAGGACACTTCAGTTCAACAGAGGCAGCAACTGTGTATCTTTTGCACTCTTGTCTTAAATTGTAAACAGCCCTCGCATTGTATTTTTATTAAAGTTGTCTTTCAAGACGGCGGCTCACGAGAGACTAATCCAACTTTCCTCTGAAAACTGAAATACTTTTAAAGGCACCAACGCCGTCAGATCGGAGCAACATTACAAATGGACGTTGGAAACCAGGGAAATTTTGTGGGTTTTTAGGACAATCGCAAGTACCTCTGAAAGAGGGGTGGATCTGATTTACAAAGGGCAGGAGATTGTGGACTTTTTATAAAATGTTGTGCATGCATGCATTGTACCCAGAGCAGGGTTTGTCGCAGCGAATAAAACGCCGTCTCTCTCTGTACCTTCTGCGCGCTAATGTGAGGTCTGCTGAACTCGATGCGTGTGCTCTGAGCGAAGCCTCGTCCTCGCTCAGACGAAACCGGAGCGGTCGGGCCTCCACAGCAGTTCGCTACCTGTCGCTCATTCCCGCGCCAGACTTCACAGCAGGAATGCAGCGATGAGATCCGTCATTGTTAGTGTTCAACGAGCATGGCGCGGTCACAGTGTTAAAAACAACTCGCCCCAGATATAGAGGTTTAGGTTGCACCGACAGGTATCGCAAAAAACCTCGACAAAGGCTCGCCTGTTCTCCAGTTATCGGAGTGTGAAATAGATTTGGCGTCTGGTGAAAGCTGCAAACGGTTCGACGGACGGTTCCGTCACAAGGTGCCGGTTCCGCTATCGACTTCCTCCCGGCTTCTTTGTTTCCAGGTTGAAGTCTATGGCGTTATATTTGTGCCACAATCCTGAGCGCGTAATTGTAAATTTTGAGCACAGAGAACTATGTTGTAGCAAAGAAAAACATCCCGTGCGCGCAGTTTACTGAGGTGCCCTCGCCACAAACTGGTTTTCTGCGCGCAGGCAGTCGTTGCTGCGCTCTCTCTCTCCACCTCTTCACGCTGCGCTCGCTCGACGTTTCACTCACGCGCTCGCTCGACTTGCAGCAGCGTTACATTTGTGCCACAAAACCAACCAATCAGAGAACTAAAGAAGGTCCATTGTGATTGGCTGTTGGTCTCCAATCACAACGCTAGTAGAACTACCTACAGCATCGCGGAAGCTCAGCGAGTTGTTGAAGTTTGCAGCATTTGTGCTAAATGCTAACGGCCTGGATTAAAACATTTGGTGTTCTCATCATTTGCTTCGGTCATGTCTGATGGTGGCTAGCCGGACTTCTAATATCACTCGTTTTCATCTTCTTTAGGAAGCGTTGTGATTGGAGACCAACAGCCAATCGCAATTGACCTTCTTTAATTCTCTGATTGGTTGGTTTTGTGGCACAAATGTAACGCTGCTGCAAGTCGAGCGAGCGCGTGAGTGAAACGTCGAGCGAGCGCAGCGTGAAGAGGTGGAGAGAGAGAGCGCAGCAACGGCTGCCTGCGCGCAGAAAACCAGTTTGTGGCGAGGGCACCTCAGTAAACTGCGCGCACGGGATGTTTTTCTTTGCTACAACATAGTTCTCTGTGCTCAAAATTTACAATTACGCGCTCAGGATTGTGGCACAAATATAACGCCATAGAAGTCCTGATTATTGCTGCTCACACCGAAGGCTTTTATCAAAATCAAACCCTTTATTCGTGCAAAGCCTCTTAAAAAAAAAAATGTAATTTGAGTCACAGTGAGCAATAAAACCCTAGTTTTTTTTGTTATTGGAGGCGAATTTTTTAGGAATCCAATAAGAATAAGCAGCGGTGATCACATTTTTCCTCCATGGTTTGTAAAGTTTATTTCAGTAGTCCTTCATGGCAGGAAAAGACAACACTTATAAGTTTGCAGTCCCATGCAGAACAATCATCGAACAAAATGACAAGAAACAGATTAAAAAAGTTAAAAGGTGCAGTTTGTTTTTCTTTTGTAAAGTGATGGACACACGCGGGAGAATCAAAGTAGTACAGTTAAACATTTCAGAGAACAGTTTGTTATCCATCCATGCAGCCCACCACAGACAACGTGTGTTTTATGTTTTCTGGAAAAAGAAAGCTACAGTCTACGTCCACATTCAGCGGCTTGGAAACTTTAGACAAGGTGACGTCAGAGTTTTTACACTAAAAGACCGGCAGAGAAATAGATTCGTTAACCCTCAATCAAGAGCTCTTCCTGTGAAGCAGAGGAACACTGCATGATACAAACATTTACACTGAAACCAGATATCCACTACTGGAAAGGTACGCGGAGCGCATTGTGCAACATCTCCTGTCGAAGCGGGCGGAGCATCAGAAACTCTCACAGTCGAGGTCGACAGTTTGATCACATACACACAGTCACCGTGCACACAAACACACACACACACACGGGCCATGCGTCAGCACACAGCAGTACAACAAAGCTATACCTGGAGTCGTGAAGATGGACAACTGGAGCAAGCCACACACACACACATTCTCTCTTACACACGAGATACGAGACAAACTCCCACATGGAGGACGCAGCCATGCAACGCGTACAGAGAAGTTATCCACAGTCGAGGTGACGCGCATGTACACACACGCGCACGCACACAGGCAAGAAACTGACAGATTCACACACACCGATCTGATCTCCCATAGGGAGAAGAAAGCAATCACACAGACATTAATAGTCAATTATAAATAAATCAAGCTGTAACAATATTAATATTACTTATAACAAGACATTTAAGAGCTTAGCTTTCCCCTTCCGTCTATTCAATCCTGCCAGTTCATCAGAGGAAGAAAAACAACTAAAAGTTACAGACAGTTACAGTTCATTACAAAGCCAGTTAATGCAAAATTCATACATCTCCAATATAAAAATACAAATTCACAAAATAACTATAGAGACAAAGTAGTTTTGATATTGTCGTGGAGTTTCCCTGGCTAAATATTTCTCTCCCCCTTAAGCTAATGGCACTTATGTTAGAAGGATAAAATCTCCATTTTAAGGGAAACACTCACCACTGTGAGCTCAAACAAGACCATCGAGGAGCCTCCTGTTCACCTCTGCAGGAACAAATCTAAGTTTATACTCGTGCCGCAAGGCACTCTGTAGTTTTCACATTGTACGAGTGCAAGACTGTGGTGGGGGGACAGTGACTTTGTATTCAGTTAGAGAGTGTGTGTGTGTGTGTGTGTGTGTGTGTGTGTGTGTGTGTTTGGGTGTGCGTGCACTGGTCTAAGCAAGCTGGCTAAACTATTCTTGGCGATCTTCGTCTATGAGGGAAAGGTTCTACGTAGGCACCGTTGTGATTGTTGAGACAGGAGTGATGTGCGGAATGCAATTATTTGTCGCAAGCAATGCTTCTGCTGTAAAAAAGGGTGGAAACGGGACTACGGTGTGTTGCAGGAGGCAACAAAGAGGAAAAACAAAGAAAGAAAAACCAGGCACGATATCAACATACTTTTCAAAACGTGAGAATAAAAAAAGGAAAGAAATGTGTTTTGAGGAGAAACAAGGACAAAGGCATGAGCAAATGTAAGGCCTTACACGATAGATGCTTCCTCCAGTGCAAAAAGAAAATGTTACAATGTCCGCTCTGAAGTGGTCCGCTTAGTGTTGGAATTCACTCAGGAGTGTGATTACATTTGGTTTACAGTTTATCAGACTTCACTAGCACTTGGAAGATTGTATACGCCACTGCTCTTTGGCAATCTTTCACAAGTTCGAGTCCTCTGAAAACTAATCGCCGTCCGGTATTTGCAATTCTATAACAACAGCGTTTTGGGAGCGTGATTTTTATACAACTGAAGGATTTCCAATAGAGAGGAGACGTACGCTCCAACAAACTGAGCAGGAACAGTGAAGAACTTCAGACCACAGACGGCTGAGAAAGCACAGTGCTCGTCGTGTCTGCTGGACACACAACTGCAGCCAATAGTGAACACAACGTGTACCGTTCCTTGTTTTTGTTTTTTTCTTCTTCTCCCTTTTTCAAAGACACTCTTCTGTCCATTTGTTATTAATGTCCGACCTAATCCCCTCAGTGCTAGAGGCACGCGGTCGCACCCCCCCCCCCCCCCCCCCATACCCCCTGCTGAGCTTCAAATATCGCCAGTAAAAGCGGCTCTTGCGGCTCCCGATTGGCCGACCGGAGGGCCGGCGGCTCACCACTCGTTGGTCCTCTGCTTGGTGGTGTCGTACGCTCTGATGACATCAGACTGGGACACCACCCCGTTCTCGTCTTGAGAGAAGGCGTAGCCATCTGAAGAAAAAAAGGTTGAAGCAGTTAAAAGTAGGAACATCGGTGGTTTGTGTAATAAAAAGTAATCATAAACATAAAACACACAACACAGTAAAATGACTGAAACAAAACCAAAAACTAAGATTCAAAGCGATTGTGTACTATTTTGGAAGCTTTTTTGCTGAGAAGACAAATACTACTACTCTGGAAGTCCTTTAGCTTAGCGTAGCACACAGACGGGAAAGGAGCTCTTTATTATATTGGTGTTGTAATCGAGTCAGAACAAGAATTTACAACACCAATATTTAAAAACTGTCAGTATTTAACAATTATCACTGCTCTGACGTAGTTTCCAAAACCCTTAAAGATCTCGACCATCTGGATGAAGAAAAATCTTTTAACCTGCTTCCAAAGTTTCAAAAGCTTCCCGATTCATTTTTTTTAAATGCTCATAACAATCGACAAACAAAATGAACTTCTAAGAGAAATGCCGACTCAAGTGGAGTCACCAGGTATAGTTTCAAATGTAGCACAACCAGTAGAAATGTATCATCTAATTATCAGGAAGAAATCAAATAAGAACATTCCCTCTATTCTTTAAAATGAGTCGGATGAAAATATCGCCCTCACAGCTCCCCCCAAAATCGTTACATGTACAACAGCAGCTCCGCGATCTACCACGTAAACGTTTTTACAGGGCTCCGCTATGACCTCCGACCCCTGACTCACCTTCAGGTGTCAAATGACTCGCTCACTACCTGGAGGCCAGCGGGGAAGCTCAAAGGACCCCGCTGAGACGAGTGCATTGTGGGGGAATGACAGCGCGACATTTCATCGTTATCTCGCTCTACTGATCTCAACTCAGGACACACGAGGCACACGAGAGGGAGGACAGGAAGTCAACAACCAGGACAAAGAGAGGCGACTATTGGGGAGCTAGCGGACGCAGGACTTTTTAAAAACGGGCTGAGGTTTGAATGAGGAAATTAAAAAAAAGGTATCACACAACAACGGTCTCATCCCCACCTATGAGACAAACAAAAAACAATAGTGATCAGACAGGACAGAAACAAAAGAGAAAGATGATGAACAGAACACCAAACCCATGCTTAAAGTATCAGTGGAAAGGATACAAAAGCTTTGATACACGAGTATACACTTGGTATAAAGTACTTCATTTTAACTTTAAAAAAAAAGAGACATTGAAGTCGTTTTGCAGCTAATCAAACTTAAAGCTGAATATTTACCTGCAAAAACATGATGATTTAAATGAAGTAATTTATGTATAATGGTGCATCATCAAACGTGTTAAAGACACTTCAGTGTTCCACGTTATTGTCAAGAAAAAACAGATGTATTTGAAAAAACAAAGTAATTTGAACAAAATGGGATTTATATTGAGACAAAACAATAAAAGATGAGATTCTAACAAATTCTTAACTTCCTAACTTTAAGTAGTCGGTTTTTGCAGAACTTTCCAGATAAAAAG
The DNA here is from genome assembly GCF_964276395.1 of Gasterosteus aculeatus. Taxonomy (NCBI): domain Eukaryota; kingdom Metazoa; phylum Chordata; class Actinopteri; order Perciformes; family Gasterosteidae; genus Gasterosteus; species Gasterosteus aculeatus. The sequence goes on from NC_135691.1 coordinate 7,991,899, forward strand.
AAGTATAGGTAACAGTATTTTCAAACTGTATGTATCTACAGTTGACACGGGAGGCTGTGGCGCTGCCTGCAGACAGTAACCAACATGTTTCCTGCATCGAGTATTTATGAAGAGAGGAACGAGCGTTACTGCCTCCCGCAGACGAAGGTTTAAGAGCTACGCTGCGAGTCAGAAGAGTAATGATGCTTGATCTGTTCCCCCGACGAGCAAACATATTTGGAAGCAGATAAATCTAATGTGGATAGACGGAAGTGTCCTTTGGGATAAGAGTCAACGGCCTCACGCCTCCATCCTGAGAAATAAGGAATTTAGAGAGAAAAAGAAAAAGAGAGAGAGAGCATACAAAGAAATATTGAGTAACTTACGGAGCAGGTTCTGCTGCATGGATTCAGACCGGTACAAACTGACTGTACTCTTCTTGAAGACATTCTTCAGGAGCTGGGCCCTCTCCGTCAAACTACACACACACACACACACACACACACACACACACACACACACACACACACACACACACACACACACACACACACACACACACACACACACACACACACACACACACACACACACACACACACACACACACACAGGGTGTTAGCCGCATGCTGAGCACCACAGGCAGCTTTAATGAGCCATACATCAGGCTGGTGTCCTCCGGAGTGGATGGACCTGCCAACCTGCTGGTACAAACTACCGCGTAAGAGGGACAAAACTGTGCAGACGCCGGGCAAAGTGTGTTTGTATAGGAGAAGAATTTGAAACCATCGTTTGTGCAAATGTTACTGTACAAGTCCCTCCCGTGTGAATATAAGCAAAATAACCCCTGTAGCAGTGTGTCTGTATCTCTAGCTGTTTCTTTCCGTAAGCGTGTGCGTGTTCGTGTGTGTGTGTGCGCCGGCAGCCTGCTGTGTCCGGGACAGCGGCCAGACTCAGGGATCATTTTCAGCCAGCATGAGATCTCCCACCGATCTGCGCCATGTTGATTCCTGCTGCAGGGCTCAGGCCCCACGGAGCAGAGCAGAAGTGGTTCAACTAATTCAACCTTCTTAGAATGTATGGCTTTAATATCAGAGCTCTGACATGAAACATTTAACGTTTCAAAAAAAAAAAAAAAAAAAGGAAAATAAAACGTTCACTCTTATGACATGATTACTGACATTACTGTCAAACTCCTGCAATTTAGCAGCAATTTGAGGATTTATCTCTTCCACATGGGAATATTGTTGGGAGCAGAGCAGAGTATTTGTGCAATTTTGAAAGATTTAGTTGGTCACAGATGATTGTTCATCCAAAGTCATCTTTAGACATTCTCAGAAATGCTTTATATTTTTGGTGTACCATCAGAATGAAGGCCAGGGCCTCCACTGTGCAGCCCTGACAGGGTTGGATCTTATAATGAAATATACAGTGAGACAGTGTACATTGATTATGTCGTTCATAACGGAGTAGCTTTGTGACTCTCGGGCCACTGTGGGCAGTGCTGCAAATCCATGAAATGATCTGTATTGATAAACGTTATGTGGAATACCACCTGAAATTGGTGCAATGCACAATTGTAGTTTATCTTCTGTGAGACATGAACAAGATTTCTGGGTAATTCGAGATGCAACATTAACCATCTAGCTTGGTAAGAGAACAAAAGTGGAAAGACTTGAAAGTTAAGATTTGCCAAAAGGCGGCATAGCAATTTACTGAAGCAAAAGTAATGCATTTGTGGAAAAGTTGGGCTTTGGGCCAGTGATAAAAACGGGGATTTGTGTTGAATACACGTAAAATGTTAATCTAAAACCCCAAAACACAGATACAAGTGCTGTGATGTGTAACTGTACCTCTTTCCGTGCACCACTGCTCCAGGATCTTTGGATAAAGCTTCCAGCTCCTGCACCTCATCCACCAGGGTCTTAAAACACACCTTCTTCACCCTGTAACAAAAAGGAAAAGTCAGACTGTGCAAAAAGTTTAACATGTCAGAACATTTACAGACTGAGCTTTCTGACCCGATTCAAACGGCTCGGAGTACATTAGTAAATAAATCCACTAGCTCTGCAAACCGCCGCGGACGCCTTGAATCTGTTGTGGGCTGATGTCAACCAGATGCAAACTTTTCCAATGGGGTGTTCATGGCGGAGAAAAAAAAAATAGTTTCCTTGGAAGTCTGTCGCAAAATCTTGGGTGCAGGAATGTGTTGAGGAGATAGGGGAGATTCTGGAGGAATTTCCTGTATTGGAGGAATGATGAGCGAGGAAAGTGAAGAGAAGACTCACACTTTGTAGGCCACGTCAAAGACCAGCGAGGTGATTGGGATGAAGACCAGGCCCGTCCAGAAGACCCCCGAACTGAACATCATCTCCGCCTGTCTCACACACACACACACACACACACACACACACACACATATTACACTTACTCTCGGGTCACTGTAGACAATGCAGAGTTCAACACCTGATCAGAAGAAAAGGAAAAAACACCTGATAAAGATGAGCCATTGTCATCCTCTGTAGTGGCACATCATAAAAACCACACAGAACAAAGGCAGCCCACAGCGAACACTTCTAATGTGGAAATAAAGACTTGGAACTTGCTCTACGTGGGTTAATCCTCTGTGATTAATGACACCATATTTTTGTGAGGATCTCCTTCACCTCTCAGGCCTTCGGGGCGGGAGAAGTGCCGCTGGAGTCTTCTGACAGTAGTATCTTTTTCACAGAGAAAACAGCTCAACTGTTTGCTGTGTTGGGAGCTGCTGTCAATATGTCACAGGAGACACGGCGCCGTCATCCGAGGGCTTTTAACGATACGTTCAATACAAAAGGTCGCACTGTCTACGACGGTCTATGTTTCTGGGGCATCATGGGCTGTTTAAAGAGAACTAGGTACAATGCTGGAGGTACCTTGCTCTGTGCATAGAAATATGAAATATAAATATTGCAAGAAAAAATGTTTGATAAAATCACCAAAAATATTTTAGAATTTTAGAATTCTGTCATCATTAGATTAGGAAAAAGGTTGACGTTTTAATTTTCCTGATCTTTTTGTGTCAGCAACATCTCATTATTATCACACAAGTTGACTAAGAGTTCACCGACAGAAAGGATGGTCTTTGCTGCCACGCAACTCTGAATCATAAACAATGAGCAGACGTTTTATTTTTAACGTGGCAAAGAACAAATGTTCACATTTATTGGAAATGAATCTGGGAATGAAACAGCTGTGATCCTCACTGAGACTCATTTATCTATCTGGCAGAAGAACACATTTGGATGTGATCTGAAAGAAGTCGGCCATTTAAAGAAAACGCTTCCCCTTCGTACTCTGTCATGTGCAGGAAAAACAGCCTTCATCATTAGCAGACAGGCGCCTGTGATGATTTAAATTAGAAATCACAAAGCGGTGGCCGTGTCGGGAGGTTGTTTCGGGTCTAAAGCGGAGCGGAGACGGGGGTCGTCTTGTGGGGGGGCGAAACCGTGTTTGTTTTGGCCCGGCGCACTGAAACTATCTGTCATTACACGTCCAAGTGCAAAACCCGCTAACTCGCACTCCTCGCTTTGCCACTTGTTTAAACTGCTGGGGCCCCTCAACAGCGTCCTTTCTGTAATGTGACACATACGAGGCCCTGTGGATGCGCGCGCACACACACGCACACACACAAAGCGTTCAGGTTTGCTCAAATTGGCTAATCTGTTCGCCATTACCTGCAATTGACTTTGATGTCTCACTAAACACCTGGGAAGAGGAAATCCCAAATGACAGGAGATCAAAAATGTCTTTTTCCTACAGTTTAAGATGGGACTCGAATGAATGGAGTTTTTCTGTGTCACACGAGAGGCTGAAAATGTTTAAGATGATGGAAAATTGCAGTGAAGCACAAAATATTTTCATGTCAATTTTGGAAATTGTGCAGCCCTGGTGGAAACATTTAATGTTTTCTTCACACAAGGCAGTTTAATTATTTTCGTTTTCATCCAGTGTATCGTGCATTTTAATGAGAGCATTTAAGCTGTCCAGAGAGTCTTTAAAATAAATAAACCAGGGATACATAGAGTATTTTCAGCTCAAAAAATAAACCTTAGTATTTAACAAGTTCATATTATGAACTACAATAATTCTATAGCTGAACAAGGGTGGAATTACAAGAATGATACTTAATAAAAAAGAATTACATGTGTTATAATAACTCATTATACCGTGAAACCCACACAAACCGTGAGACAGTAATCAAGTTAAAAGCAGACCTAAATAAACAGGGTTTTTCACGGTTCCTAAATAAAAACAAATCTGACCAATTACGATCAACACATGTTGGTCTCAAGGCGTCTGGACGGGCTCTGCGACCACTAGCGGGGGCCGAGGGAGTTGTTGGATGCAGGCGATGCCTCATACCAGGGGGCCCCTGGGAGCTGGACGGGGTGAGAGAGGTCCGTGAAGTGGGGCTGTATTTTTAGGACAAACTAATAAACTTGTCTGGCCGGACAGACAGTAGCGTCCGCTGGCGTGTTTTCACAGCCCGCCGACCCCCACATGGCCACACACACACACACACACACACACGCGTGTAGACAGACGGACTAGACACAAGACTAGACGAAGCAAGCGTGTGTAAACACGTGTGCAAATGCAAAAAAATGCAAGCACGCCGCTGTAGGATGTATGTTTCTGTCTTCCGTTCCGAAGCAGGAGACAGTATTTCGGGTTGAGGAGGCGGTCAAGAGGTTAGAGGGATGAGTTCCTGGAGGAGTTACAATGATTATGGTAGATAGCAAACAACCCTCGCTCGCTCTGCTGGTCCAAACGTGACTGAAAACTAAAGATGTCTTAATGTTAACTATGATGGATTACATGTCTTAAGCAAGGTTCAGGTTTCGCGTTGAGTTGTTGACCAAACCAGTAACTGCTTGGCCGGTAATAAAAACTGGACTCCGGACGAAAATGGAAAAAACACTGCTATGATCCTTGATCGATTTCCCTTTCCAAAGTAGCAAAATAATTAGTGGCTTCATGACTAGAATCGCAGAATCTGCTGAGCCAATCATCCTGCAAACTAATCTGCACATCCACGTTTTCTGCAGCACATTATTCCGATAAACTTTTACAGAGCAAATTGATTAAACAAAATAGCTAGATTACAAATGTTCATTCCATCTCTTCATGTCTTTATGCATCGCTGGCATGCTGCACATCATCAGATGATTCCGTGCTGTGGTTCTTATCAATGAGCAAAAGCTGGAAGAATCTGACGGGTTCCTTCCAAGTGTAAAATCCAGGTGTGAGAGTTGCTGGGAAAACAGCAATAGGTGTGCGTTAGAAGCGAGAAGAGGGGGGGGTGTTAAACCGAACAGAGGACAGCTCTGTTGGTAGCGGAGAAGTCAGCAGACGGCCGGTCAGCGCGGAGACGCGTCTCCTGAGGTGAAGCCGAGCCGCTTGGTGCGGCTGATTACGCGGCTTCGATTGAATAATCTCCATTTTCCTTTTTGATATCTGCGTCAGACTTTTATGAGGTGCAAACAGCATGAGCCAATATTGGGAGTAGCTGTGAAAAGCACGCTCGCTATTTCAGTGAGCGTGGCGAAAGGGTCCCAACACCTGTCTCGTCAATCGTCCAGAGAATATTTCGGCTGACACTGATGAATGCGTTCACGTGCGGCCGAGCGCTGCTCAACGTCTCCCGTTAAACGGCGCACAGCTGGGTAGCGAGGAGGCGGAGAGGAGTTCTGGTGTCGGTTATGTAGTTGGCCCTCGGGCAGTTTTTGGAACTGGCAGGGTGAAAGGCGGGCGAGGGGGAGGCGGGGGGACAAAAAGAGAACAAAGGGGGAAAAAAGCTGCGCGTGAGACGGGAGTGAAAGAAAGTTGATGGAAGGGCCGAGAGCCTAAAAAATATGTGAAGATGTGAACAGGGACGTGGTGGAAATACGCGAGGCCGCATGGAGGTTGAGAGTATCTTCAGAGGGCGCACGGCCTCCGATGCGTTCTCGGGTTTCGCAGGGATGCGTCCCTGTTGGATGATGTGCTGGCATCCTGGCGTCCACGGGACACCATCGCCGTCTGCAGTCCGGTGCTGCAGGCCGTGGATGAAAGCACCGGGCTTCACGAACAGGGACCAGAGTGAAGCTGAAGTACGTGCATGTGTGGGTCGTTAGTTTGATCCGTCTATTGTTTCAGGCACACGCGAGCAACACGTATCAACAATTGGATTTGGTTGGAAAATATTTAAATCGCACAAAGATTTAAGACTTCCTGTTGCTGAAGCCTCTAAAAACATATCTTCCTGCTTTGTATATTAAATACATCTCAGACATGTAAATGGTTCTCTTATCAGCAGACCATTCACTCAGGGGGCCACACAGGATGGTATGAGAGGTCAGAAGATCTTCTCCCGTAACCCTCCACCAAGAAGCAAACAAGTCTATTCCCAAAAGCGTCAATCTTTGCTTTAAGTGACCATGAGCAGAACAAACGAGGCCTCGTCTGCCCTGTTGCTGTTGCTTAAGCTTTAAGCTCCACCCTTCAGTTATTCATCCTGAGGCCACATGTTCCCAAGTCAGGCTTGCATCAAACAACAGACCTTACCTTTTACCGTAGGATCCATTTGCATTGAGCATTGTGAATATTACCTGTGGCCTGAACCTAAAAGACCCGAAAGGACTTCACATCAACACTTCACACAAAACGTCCCAGTTAAGGATCTTTGCAGCGAGCAAGCGTATTCATTCATTCTAAATCCTCGCTCAACAACGTCTGACGTTTTGGGATTCCCATCCAATATGACCACCGACAGCCGAGACGATGGAATCGCTCTGTGACGAACTGTGGCACAATCTACACTGAATCCCCAAATGCCAGAAGCTTTATCTCCAACAGGACACACACACAAACATAATCCAGCCAGACAGATTCTTCTACTGCATGCGGCGTGGTGCCAGCCCTTTTCTTCAAATAGCCTCCCGCTGTGTTCTTGTTCCCTCATGAAAAGATGCCTCATTCTTCACGCCAGAATGCACTGGGAAATGTCACCTGTGGTTAATAGGCTCTCATTAACCACCTGTGGTGACCCAGCGAGGCAATAGTCTTTTTCACGGGTAAATAAAAAAACCAAACAACTAAACAGTGTAGAAAATATGGGACCTTTTCCATCTCGTTTTCTTTTTCTTCTTCTACATTTAATGAAGTGGATTTAAAACTAAATCCGTACATCCTGGCCTCGCTTTGCCCAGCCTTCAGACGGCTTCACTGCCGCACTGTCACGCGTGGATAGTCGGAGTCGAGGGGAGGGCAAAGTAACACAAACATTGGGCTAATTGGGCCAATTAAGTCATTATGCAACACAAACCAGAGATTTGACAGCTTACAACCGCTCTGGCTCTTCTTACAAAGACCTGTGTCAAGTTTAACTGGGAAATTTTCCCAGCAGCATGTGGCCGTAGCAGAATGAGTTATGAGGCACTGCAGGGCTGTCAGTGATAGACGACTCAATCAGCAGTCGCTTTAGTGCAGGAGGAAGTTGTTGTTTTCATCCCTGTCCCATCCCATCCCACTCCCCATCCTGACCCCCCCACTCCCCCTAAAAATAAAAAAACTAGAACTGCATGTTTATATAAAACTAGGGCTGCACTAATTGCAAACTTCTTGCCTGATTCCAATTTCCTCTCTTTCTGTGAACTACAATAGACCGCATACACAAACCCCTTCTGGGCTTTTTATTATTAGGTATTAGCATATTAGATCAGAATCAGAGAAAAGAGAGACCGCCCCAAAACATCTCAGCCTCTTGTGTAGACGTGTGGACATGTTGTGCGAGTGCTTGCTGGCTTGCGTGCGTGCTTACCTCTCCTGACATGTCGGGGGCCAGAGGGATGAGGGGCCACAGGGAGGAGTAGATGATGAAGAACACCACCCACAGGCCAATGCTTCCCCAAATGGCGATGTGACTGAACTGTTGGAGAAAAGCAAAGAAACTCAGAATATTCTGGAAAAGGCCATACCTTTTATCCGTTAGACTGTTTTTACAATCTGGGCATAAAGGTTCACATTGAGTGGCTTCTAGAAACTGGAGTTCCCATACGACACATGTCACTTGACTGGGCTGACAGTTACAAGCTCAGTGTGGAACAGACCATAAAGAGACTTGGAGATAAGGGGAGGATGTAAAATATGTCACAAGTATCGTTGGTCGTATAAAATGCAGGAAGTGGAAAGAGAGCGGAACCTTAGCGGGAGAAGACGAGCCAGCAACCTACCATTGTCCAGGATGAGGTCTCAAGGCCGGCTTTAAGACAAACTGTGATGACCACAAACTGTGGAGACAGAAATCAAACAAGAAGGGCATCAAAAACATTTATCGTTTACCTTTAAAGAAATGGAAAATGTCAGCCGTTAAAAGGAAATGCATTGGAAAAGAAAGTCCACATGTTTATTCACAGAAATTGGATAACGCTTGGCTCGCACACCTAAAGCGTTTAGGACTGCAGAAACAATGCCTGTCAAGAAGATTGGTGCACTTACTGTGTAAACCATGTTGCCTAGGAGGAGATAGTCTGGAGTTCTTCCGTTGCCAAAAACTGTATCTGTGAAGGTAATCAACAACAGAAGCTTTTAGGGCCAAAGCTGTCTCTTTTCAGCCCTCTGGGTTCATACAGAGATCCATTAGGTGGTCCAACGAGTAAACAACCAGACAGCACATGGATAGTATTTTTAGGATATCTCAGTGTGAACTCTGGTGCCAAATGCTCTTTCAGAGATGCAGAGATAAAAGTGGACAAGTGAAGTGAAAACCACAGTCGAATGCTGCTTCCATTACGGCTCTTTAAGAGCGACTGGAATGTTCATTCTTGTTTCGAGACGCTAACGTGGGAGCGTTTCTACAAGGAGCCGTCAGCGACACTCAGTTGGTGTAAATTAATCATGGTCAGAAATGGAATATTTTGGCCAATTCACTGCTAAAATGGACCATGCCAAATGTAATTTGGAATCCAACCTGCTGAAAAGACCAAAACAGAACTGTTTCCCAAATAAATGAAATTAAGCCCAAACAAAATAGACATGTTGCTTCAAACTGCCCACCTAGGTTTGGGCTGAGGCTAAAATATCAGCAGTGTGCGACTGCTGCCAGTAAAGAAAGAAAGACGGGCTCCTTTTCCTTCCGGCTGGTCACTTGTCTTGTGAGCGCTGAGGCTTTGCTGACAGCCTGTCAGTCAGAGTGTGGGGCTTGGCGCCTTTGTGTGCAACGCAGGCACAAGCTTGTGTGGTCCTCTGCTCAGGCCAGCAGAGACTTAAGCCACGGAATCCCCATTCTCTCTACGCTCGCACATAGAACCCTTGCATCTTAATGTGCACCAACATGCACAATTGACCTCATCGGGATAAATAAAAGGTGCCTCAAATAAAATTCAAAACTAATTGCGCAAAGAGAAAGACTCAGTGAGCTTTTGGATGAAAAGCAGAATTTACTGCACTCAATCCCCGGGAAAGCTTGGACCCGAGCGGTGTGTCCAACAACGCCGTTGTTGGCATGTCAGGCGCTCACGCATGTGCACACATGAACTGGCGCAAACCCGAATGTGCGCTCGTTAGTGTGCGTCTCTCTGGCCGGTGCGCACACATGTTTGTAATTCATGAGCGGGCGGCTGAAGAGAGAACTAATTAAGACAAAGTATGTGTGTTTGACTGTCCTCCCTTTTCATGCAGCGAGTCCACGAGGGCCGCGGCGGACTCTCTGGGAGCTACTTACCATGCTGGAAGGCTTTAAGGGGGAACCAGAAGAGGATGACTGAGTGGAAGAGGCCGTTCAGACAATGGGCCCAGAAGACCTGCAAAAGAAAAAGAAAAGAAGGATGGAGGGGACAGAGGCGTGGAGTAGGAGGAAGAAGAGAGGGGTGGGGGGTTGGAGGCGGCAGGATATTCAAAGAAGAGAGAGGGAGACGGAGAGAAAAAGGGGGGGAAAAAACAAAAAACAAAAGCATGAGAAAAGGGTGTGGGGAGCTCCAGCCTTCCAGGTGACCCCTGACCTGGGCCCTTTGTGCCAGCCCAGGGATAGGCTAAGTGGCGGTTTTGTCGGGGCCCCCGTGCTGAATGGCCACCCCGCTGACAGACACGTTGTATATCCTCTGTGCGTGTCACGGAGAGAGAGGCTGCAGAGTGTGTGTGTGTGTGTGTGTGTGTGTGTGCGAGCAGTGAAAGGCGAGTAGACAACATCAGCGTGCAGGTTTTTAACTTCTACTCGTTTCATCGCATTAAAAACGAAAACGAAAAACTCACTCCTTGTCAATAATAACCGTGTTCAACACTGATGTGTGTGCTGCTAGTGTGAGGGTTTACGCTCATAACATTTGGCCCTTTCATGTAAGAATCTTAACTGGTGTAGAAATAAATGACAGGATTTGTTTAAACAAGCAGAAATGTGTCTAGAAGTGCACACTGGGAGACTGACGGACCCGACGGAGATTAAACGGTTCTCATGGTAATTATTAAGGGCCTGGAAAAATTGAGGCGGTGACCGCAATCTGTGTGTGCATATGCAAGCATGCAGACTGTGGATGAGTTGTTTGAATCAATACTCCTACTTCAAAACCAGCATGTTTTAAATTTACATTATGCGACGCCAGAGCCAAACGAAACACTAATGGACGATGTAGCATGAAACAGCCGTGAAATCTATTCTGCCAAAAAAACGCTCCACATTTGTGCCCCTTTTCCCTCGCCGTGCTGACCCAGACGGCGGCGTTACTTCTGACAGCCGAAAATTCATCAAACCCAGAGAGTAAACGCCTGACCGAGGGAAAATAGAAACAGAAAAAAAAAAAAAAAACACATCAAATTTTAATCGTTGGCCTTTTCTCAAATCGTCGGTTCTTGGCGGACGCTAAGTGAGAGGCTGGCTTTCTCAAAAGCGCCTTTCAACCAGTTGGAGAGGCAACATTTCTTGGGATTTCCGTCGCTTTGAGTCATTTTCGAATAACTGCTTTACAGCGCAGGGTTAGTCCAAAATGGTGGCAGAGGAGGAAGAGGTGGAGGAGGAGGAGGAGGAGAGAAATGCCAGACAGGGTGAAAGGAAAAGTCTTGTTCTACTATGAGCCTTTGTAATACACCTTGGCCTCTGTGGCACGACCTCCTCACCTTTCCTATCGACCAAACAAATTCCCATAGCAGACCCCCCCCTCCTCCCCATCCATCCCACTCTCCGGGATGACCTCACCCTCTCACTGTGTACATAAAAACCCAATACACCTAGCAAGGGCTGGCTGAAACAACCCGCCCCACCCGTCTACCCCCATCGTCAAACGTGGGCTAAATTATCACTAATGTAACAATCACATCAAGTTTATGCCAATGAGTCCCCCTCCTCCTCGATTTCATCATTCCTAAACACTGTGGTGCAAACAAGCCCTAGTTTTCCCTCCACAACGATACATGCTAATGAAATCTATAAAAACATCTGTTTTAAAGGTGATAGTTGCTGATAATGACAACGGGCTGCCTGCTTCATGGGAGTGACTCATGTATCAGTTGTATGTAATTGAACAGCCCGCACAATTAAAGCCACGCCTCGAGTCTCTAACACCCTCAGTGGCTCCCTCCTCTCACCTCTCACCACACAAACGGCTTTAATTCACAAAGACAGTATTTGTTGTGTACAAAAGAGCCAGGCGTGCAGAAAGACGGGCTCCGAGGGGCCAAATTCCTGCTGGATTTTCTCGCCTCGCCTCGGGCCAGCTGCAGAGAAAATATCTCGGGAAAAGAGCGGACAAGCCAGCAAAAACAACCTGCTGACCTGGCCGAGTCATCATTTATGGGTCTAGGAAAATGTGGCCCAAACTAAATTGAGGTTCATTTGCTTCTAATTATCAGACACATACTTTTGTGACCCTTTTTTGGCAGTCTTCAAAAAAGGAAAAAAAGGAGGGAAATCCACCACACAACGCCATCAATGAAATGTTGGGACGTTTAGATCAGCAGTTTTGAGGACAGAGATCCAAACAATGTATCTACTGACACCACCGCCCATTTAGTTTGCAGTGTGTCTGCTTTAAAACCAAATGAGCTGTAAGGCTACAACGAGGACCTTTCATTTTTTTTGTACATTTTGGCGGTCTAGTGGACAAAAGTGGAAGTGTTCTGGGCACCAGAATCCCTTTAGAAAAAAGAAGAAAAAAAAAATAATTTTACAGCAGCAGGGCCTGTAAGTCTGGTTTTGCCCTCTCTTCCCTCCTGCTATACGGCCCGGGCCTACAGCGGCCTGGTATTAGTGTTGGCTCCCCGCGAGCCCGGGAGAACAGGGAGACAACGCCTAGCGCCGAGGTCTCCACCTCAACTTCTGTTCCACAAATCCTTTCTTCTGATTTTGCGGGTAAATATTCTAGCTGATGGTGTCGTTTGCTTAGGTCACGCAGAGGCCCCTTTGTTAAGTCGAGGCTTGAAGTTTCTGTTGAGTCAATCTGAAGATGCCTTCCTGACTGTGAGTGTGGTCCTGCACTCAATCCAACAGCTTTGCCCTCAGAAGAAAGAACATCCTCACTTAAACAAATTGCATAATTTTCCGCAACAAACGCTGTCACACAAAGAGCGCACACTCCCTCTCTATTCCCCCCCCCCTTTACAGGACTCATTCTGCCGCATCCCCCAACCTATCTGACCTTCCCTTCCCCTGACCGCCACGGCCAATCCCCTTTTAATCCAGCTCCATGCTGGGCTAACCAGGTCACCACGCCTGTGAGGAGGGTCCCGGGGTCTGGATCAGCATGGATAAAGGAGGAGACGTCTTTATTACCAGCGGGGGGAAAGCTAACGGACAGCCCTCGCAACCAGACGGAATAGGTCAAGCCAGAGACCCTCCGGCTACAGCTGGCAGGTCACTGTGACGGGAGACGCATCCGTCCTGAACAACAACACGACCGGAAAATCCAATGTGATGTTGATTGGTTGTAAGGGACGAAGAATTTGACCTTTTCATTTGTGTGTTGGAGCACAAAATGAATTCTCAGTTTCAAAACATAAAATGGAAAATGACCAGATGTTTTTTCAGTGACCGTTAATGCCAGTTGAGCTGGAATTTAAAATCAGCTTCCAGAGGGGATTCAGTAAGTATTACATTCGACGGTGGCAACACACTCCTACAAACGGACGTATGCTGACAACAGTCACTAGATCTGGAGAAAATGCTAATCAAGAAATTTTACTAAAAACTGCAAAGAGTAGCACCTGGAAAAGGTTTTTGTTTTAAAAAAGGTTCTCAAGACAACACAACAAAGTGAAAACAAAAGTCATTCAATAGTATTTAAATCCGGTCATGTAAATACAGTAAATGCCAGTTCTACCTTTGTATTAAAGCCCATAGCATTCTGTGAGGTTTTGTAGAGTTCTGGGTATTTCAGCATATTCTCTTTCCTGCAGGAGCGCTCAAATATTCCCAGAGTGAGAGGAGGCAGCGCAGTGAAGATCTGCATGAGAGAAACACAGAGAAACATCAGTGGTACATTTTAGATAAAATCTGATCATTCTTTTCTAGGGAAATTTCAAAGCTAAGCCAACACACACCATCACCTCCTTTACCCTTTTCATATCAGAAATGATGACAATCAAATTCCTCTGGTCTGAAACAGTTAACTTTGAAACAGTACATGCAGCAAAAGGAATCCAATTCTAAAGTTTCACATCAATCACATCCGATCATCAAACAAGTTCTCTCCGTATTAAAAGCAAAAATGGATGCAATTAGAAGCCAAAAATCACTTTTCTTTATTTTACATCACTGAACTGTTGACCTTAAAACCCTTCAGTGTTTCTTATTTGGATTTTTCATGCTTCTAGTCCGTTCATATGCAAAACCTCCAATAAACTCTCCAATAAACATCTGCAATGCTCTCGGCTATTGAAAAAGGGCTAAAGGGCCTTGCTAAAGGGTAGTTTCCTCGTGGTGTTGTAATGTTGCTTAGCATAGGAGCCGCTGAGAGAGGAGTGATGCTATTGTGTGGCTTCAGTTCACTGAAACCCCATCTGGAAAGGGAGTCTGCAGGAGCAGCAGGCCACAGGACATGCTCCACTGAACTCCTTTCTCACTCTGAGCCAGGCCCAGGAAGACCTCCATTGAGGGGCGGATTCAGCCCACTGCTTCCGACAACTCCCACTGAGCTGTAGGAATTCCCTCGGTTTTTGGATAAAGTGAGAGAGTGAACTGAACCTCCCACCTCTACGTACAGTACTAGATCCAAGGCGGTTTATTATGGAATGGATGCAAGGGCTGTGGAAACACTCTCACTTGACGCCGTGTCTCCTGAATAATTTACTCAACAATATATTACTTTAATATAAAGCTTAATCTCGGTTTATTGAATTGGGATGATGTTAATAAACAGTTTAAAGTTAGAGATCAATTCGTTACGGGTTCTGTGGCACGATATTAAATATCAGACTTTCAAATGCACATGTTTTACCTCTACCTAATTCATGACATATATGAAATATGAGTTCATTAGGAGTGGTCCCACTATAAAGCCCTGAGGGACCCCCTACATCAGCCGCCTGCTAAGTTGCTCCTCCGTTCTTTGTATTCTTTTTATCATCCAAACGTCCTGCCCTCGCTAACAGCACTCTTTGGGGCAAGTAAAGCTGTTGTTCTTTCTCATTCAGTACATAGTTAAGAGCACTGAGGGAATATGAACTTGACAACGGGTCATAAATAATGAAGAATTTTTTAAAGACGTTGATGACAGTCGCGCAGTAAAGGGATCCGTTTTGGGGGACCATGCCAAATCAGTTCTCTGTCAGAGTGCGGCGGGGGAAAGAAGTACAGTGGGCTCTTTAGAAAGTAAAGTGTCAACACTCACCACGTTGTACAAGCCGATGCACCAGCGTTCAAATAGGATTTGGCCTGAGAAGCCATTGACGAATGCAAACCAGATCTAAGGGATACAAAAATAAATAAATCACATAAAGAAAGTTAGAGCAGGGAAAATAACAGATTGCAATCACAGCTCTGGTTTACTCACACTCATTGCTGTCATTTTAAATCAGTAAGGTCAGTCAGTCATGAATTTGATACTGTAGGCTTCACTCAAACTAGATGAGGAAAGCACTAAATCACTGTATTCTTTCAAATGGCCCTTTCAGGATATGCTTTCCATTAGTGACAGGCAGGATGAGTCTACAATCGAGACGGTCCCACTGTGTCTACAGACTCACAATCTTTCTGTCACACTGCATTCTTCACATCTCTTATCACAACAGAGACTTCAGAAAGAGAGACTGCAAGGAGCGAAAAGCTACTGCTGATACATCAAAATCATTGCACTGTGATGCATTTTGCAAAGATGTGGTTACGCGAGTAAGCACAATAAATAGTATAGTAAATCGTAAATGTTTTGTCAATTAGACTAAGAAAAATAACTAAATAGACTTGTGGTTTTGTTTGAAGTGCTGCCCTGTGATCAACTTGTCATTAGTCTAACTAAGTACAGGTTTCAAACTCAGGATAGGCAGAAAGAGGCCACAACAGAATAAATCATAAAACAACGAGTGACAGCGGGAGAGCCTAGACCACCAGGTGCCACCTCTATGAAGCAAATTGCAGACGGGATTCATCACAGGATTACCAACAAACATATATCAAGCCCACCGTTTCCCTCCTTGATCTATCTGAAGACAAGTGGGTGACAGGAGAGGTTAGTTATAGGGTTAGAGTCAGCGCTGTGGAACTGTGAATGATGGAGACTTTGATATACTGTGTCACCAAAGGGAGACAGAGGTAATAGAAACCATATGCTGCGTGGAGATGAGGCTTATCACGTATCATGACTAGTCACATTTAGAAGAACAAAACAATGCCTCTGAGATCAGAACAGGAGCCAGATACAGTTGATAAACTACAGTACATTAGTGTGCAATAGAGAATCGGAAATACAAGTATCTTGCAGGAAAAATAGCAGGCATTAATTTGAATATCCTTGGAAAGCAGATTTGCCTGATACATTCGGAAGAAAAACTACATGTGCAATCTGAAAGTTGCTTGTATGCTGAGAGTAAATCAGTTTGACACTTTGTGGTCCAGAACCAGACCTGCTTCGGTAACAACAGGGGTGCTGTGTTTTTGCCGTGGCCAACCAAGCATTTCTTCGCTTCATTTAACTTGATTATGAAGGCATGAACTGCCTCAAATTCTCAGATTGGGACAAAACCCATTTGAGGCCCCAGCAGCCTGCCGCCGCTGTCTACACCACCACTACCAATCTACCACTGGCCCTTCCCATTTAATGGTGTAAGCATATGCATGAACACAAATGTCTGTCAGCCCCCCCCATTTCCCTGGTGAGGTGGCGGGGGAAGGTGCCTATTGACAAGGCCTGTGTTTATGGTTGTGCCCCCTAGACCCTCTTTGACACACCCACCCATCACAGAGCTAGCCTTCCTCTCCATCAGGTGCACTCTACCATGATGTTGTTTCTTTTATAGGGGGGGGTCATTTCAAATTCACATGGGACGTTCTCAACTCTGGGACCATGTAGCCCCGTAACCATGAGAATCAGGGAGTTATACAGAACATCCGTTGGCTGTGCAAGAATAGTTCTAGGTGATCTTGGATCCTGGCTTGCTGAAAATACATGGAGAGGCCGTTGCTATGGGTTACTTGTAGATGAAGCCCAAGCCATGAGGCAGGTTCAGCCATAAGAGCGGCTCCCGCAACGATAACGAGAAGCTAGTGAGTAGGTCAAACGGCTGAATTAATTACAGCTCTGCCCAATGAGAGGCTCCTGGGCCGAGATATTGTTGTGCTAAGTTAAAAAGGCTCCTATTCATAGCACGGGGTAAGTGGCTCTGTGTGAGCGTTTTGGCCTGGTCCTTGGGGTACCAATAGCTTCTCTCTCTTTCTCCCGCTTCCATCTCTTGAGGGACAGATGCATTGATTTGCTCATTAGGAGAAGTACAAGGCAGGATTTTTTCTCCCCCCTTTCGTCTCCTCATTGAGTGCCACTCAACGGAGGGGTGTGGCCGGCCTCTCTCCCCGACTGCACACCATGAAAAACAGTAATGGAGGGAAGCCGCGGTCGGGAAAAGGGGGATTGGGCAGCGGCCAGCCGATAAAAAGACTTGCTGCATATTCATCAGCAAATCAAAAATCACTGATTCCAAGGCTGCTCCCCAGGCCTGGTCTAGTGACTATGGGTTGAAGGGATGGGGGAGGAGGGGGACATGACCTTTGTCCTCAACAATTCGAGTCCTGATACTCTTAAGCTTAGTACTGCAGAACTGCTAATAGAATGCATGCACAAAGCAGGCAAAAAGAATGAAGAGGGACATAAAAGAAGGAGCTAACAAATATGCTGGAAATATGTGAAGCTACAAACACAAGCAGTCTTACAATGCCGGGCACGTCCTTTGTGGTTTCATTCACCGTGCTGTGGTCGGCGAGCTTTGCTCTGCGACTGTGAGCCGTCTCCAACTATACCGAGCTGCACTGAATGAGCTTTCATGTAATTGCCTCATAAATGCCACTTGTCCATCAGCCCTCTCTGTAGCACCCTGGCAATGTGTCAATCAAACACAAGTGGCCAGCTGGATGGGTGATTTGAATGAAGTTGCTATGGCTTCCTTTAGAAAGGTCTCTTCGCCTGGATGTGGCTAAGAGACTATTATTTTCACGGCTCTTAATGGTTTCATTTGTAGCAAAGAAATATGAATTCTGCACAAGGCAGCATTGTTTAAAATATATTTGAGCAATTCTAACCGCCTCTTAATATTTGATAGTCATGTTTCAAGCGTGATCAATGGTAAAAATGTTCTCTAAATGATTAGGACAGGGAATGCTAACCGCAATCAACAGCATAAGGAAAGCCAAAAGAAACACGTTGAAGCAGTTCCACTTTCACGGAGAGGAACAATCAACCTTCAGTAGGTCTCAGAACTGTATGACCCTGAACGATCACACAACTGTTCCAAGAGACTGAGACCAAGGTCGGCTCATATTGAAGTCTTCCGCAATATCTGTAGAATCCTTCACCCCCCTCCTCTATGTCTCTTAAAAAGATCCAAAAACACAGTGGAAAGAGAGAGAGAGAGAGAGACGGAAAGAGGCTTAAACACACTATCGGACAAGAGTGTGCCGAACAAAAAAAAAATTCCCGTCAACATTCTTTTGATTCTCTGTGCAAGTCGAAAAGGAAAAACATGCAAGCTTAAAAGTAAACCTACTGGCGCATCAAATGCAGCTTTTGCTCATACCCTGGGGTTGATGGCGCGTTAGATGTCAGGTTCTTACAAAACAGGGACAGTTGAAAAATTGAAGCAGCCCAAAAGGGAAAAAATGTTCTATTATCTACTCGGATCCCCTGAAGGAGCGTAGCAAAAAAAAAAAAGAAGACCTGCTTTGAAAAGGGACCTGGTATGTTTCAAAGAGGAGCAAACAGTGTTTAGGACATTTTTGAACAGGTATTGATGTGATTGTAGTCTACAGGTCCAGTTAAAAAGTAAAATGTGTACATCAGAAGTTGTGCTACTCTACTTTTTGACTTAAACACTAACTCATTTTAACGTAGTTAAAACTAGAGAAGAGTGTGATGTAATGCTTTTGCTGAAAATGTAATTAGCTGCAAATTGAATTTCATTTTGGATCTGCTTTCTCAGCTGGGATTTTACCATATCTGGAAAAGGGTAGCGTGATCCGCAGAACTACAGTTCTAACCTGTATAGAGCCGACTGCCCTCTTCCACTTCTCAATAAGCCAGAAGCAGACGTGCTGGAATGTAAAAGGTAGTCTATGGATTTTCCATGGTGTATGAACTAAAATGAGATCAGAGGTCAAGGTTCACAGATCGAGGATGAACAGAAGAGAATTGTAAAGTGCTCATATTTCCACGGCTGGTTTTGTGGTGATGCTATTTTTTTACCACGGCAAAGGAAGTTTGTAAATCACCTGCTGTCTGTGGCGTCTGGGCCCCCTCAAGCCACATGGGTAGAGCGGGGGGGGATGGACTTTTTTTTCTTTTGTTCTGTTTTTTGATGCAAAAATGTTGGGCCAAATTTGCAGCTTCTGTCAGTAGATCCAAACCTCGCAGTGCTCCAGATGATAAAGCTGCTGTTGTTAAGCAGCCTTTTACCCCGTCTGGTCATTCTTGGTTAGATCTCTGAACTAACAATCAGTACTGGGTCTGGTCTGTGTCAAATGCCTTCAAACGTACCGCACATCACCTGACAATGTGGGGAGCAAAGGTGTGTGTGTGTGTGTGTGACCATCATCCATTGGTATAAAAGAAAAAAGCTGGATGAGTATGATTAATGTGTATAGATAATTCTTGATCATCAATACAGTAAAACCTTGATAAATAAAGGGCACATGCAAACATTCAATGTTTTAACTCAACATCTTAACTTCATCTTCATAAAGCTCAGAAATATTTGAGAACATAATGTTTTTAAGTATTTTGTTCGAGCTAAACGCTAGAAAACCATTCAACAAAAATACCTTGCGATCATGTAGGGGCAGAAACAAATGAGCAGCATTGCAAGAGAGATTGCTCCACGATCCAGGTGGATAAACACCTGGCATGGGTGTCTGAAAGTTAGTTCGATGTAGTTTTCCCTTCAGTACGGAGTTTGTATCTGTGTGTGTGTGTGTGTGTGTGTGTGTGTGTGTGTGTGTGTGTGTGTGCCGGTTTGTTTCTGTCTAAGTATGTCAAAACTCAAACTAGTCGCCTAGGAGCAGCACCAACTGGCAGGTAATGTGAAGGTCCAGTCAACAGAAATACAAACATGGAAACTCTAACAAGGAATCTTTGCCTTTACACCTAACCACGCCATGTGGAAAAATCCCACTGCTCTGCATTCAGACGGGACCTTTGCACGTCTCTCAGCCCGGGGACCTCCTCACCTCAATGATGTAGAGGACAATATTCTTGTAGAAGCAGTACAGGATACACTTGGCTACGCGGTTGTAATTCCAGGCTCCATGGACAAGCAGCAGATTCTTCAAGTATTTGAACTGGGTGGAAGAAAATGGAGGAAAAAGGAGAGGATGAATGAAAAGCAACCGTCTGTGTACAGAACACCGTCTGATGGGTCCTCATGATCACAGATCAGAGCTGGAACACTGAAGCACTTACAGGAACAATAACACCGACACCAGCCAGGCTTTCTCATCCCCCGGAAGAGGACCGATGAGACAACGTTGCCAACGACTGACACATTCCAGAATTGAGAGTTGGACGAGTTGCTGAAAATGCAGGCGTTGGTGCTATTGCTCTCCAAGGGCGCTGCGTAATAGTTAAATGGATTTATAATTACGCCGACATTTAGGGGCCGTGGAGATCTTGCAATTTCGGTGCAATTTTTGGCTGACGAGCGTGCTTACATTAGAGCAGAACCGCTTCATCCAAGTTGCCAGTGAATGACTACTACAAAGCTCGGGGGAGGGGGGTGAAAAGAATGTCCCGTTTTTGAGCAAACACCATTCTGTTTATTTGAAGGCCTTCCTGTCCGTCAGCATGACCACAGTGTTGTCTGGTTGAACGACAGCTCAGTGGCGGCCCCCCCAGTTCGTCCGACCCCCCTCAGATGGACCTGAGCCGATGAGAGATGGAGAGCAGAGGTGCCTCGGCTCAAAGGCTCTTCACTCTCCGCCCCAACAGTTAACGTAAGATAAGCTTTCGAGTAGTAAATCTTAAGAGACGTTCTGGCTGATAATTGACAGCAGAAATGAGCTCATCTGATGCTCCAGAGTATTAATACTTAAAGCAAGTTACACAGCTGAGGATTGATTACAGTTTGCAGTTAAGTTAATGGATTGGGTCCTGTTCCGTTTGCCAATATGTAGAAAAACAAGAGTGGAAGTCCGGAGGTGTAATTTGATGTGATGCTGGGACACAACCTAAATGGATTATAGGAGCCCACCTGTCTTTGAAAGACGTATACGTTTGCGTGTCATGCAGATTGAAGGGGGCACTTAAAACCAACCCCAGTCTCTCGGATGGTAATTGCACACTGAGGCACAGAGAGCCTACTGTGTTTTGGTCAACTCTTTTCCCATGATCTCAAGCCCCGTGGGCGTAATGGAAACACGGCGTACCGAGCGGCGTGCTGTGTAGAAACACAGCCACCATACAGGACCTCTGTGGCTTTTGTCGCTGGGTATCAGATATCGATTCAGAAAAACTGGTTACTTGGATACAAGAATGTCTGAGTGGCCTTTTCCTTGGATATGTTTCTGTGTGGTTTGATAAGAACAATGGGCCAAGCTATCACTAATACATATAACACCAGAGTTGATAATGACAGTATGGATCATTTGTGGAATCTGCATGCATTTCAACGTATTGCTGTCAAATTAATAACATGCACCAGCAATTTAAAATCCTTTTTTCTATTATTAGAAAGTTCAAATCATGTTCCAACACTGTAAAAGGGTAAAATATGTTATTCTCTTTTTACAGTTTTCATTTTATGGAAGTACCACACACACACACGCACACACGCACACCTAAGAAGAGACTTATATCCTTATGACAAAGCTGAATCTAGTCCAAACAGATGTAAATCAACAGGTTGTGTTTCTCACTGTGCTCACCTGGGCAATGGAGTAGTCCGAGGAGTTTGCCGCCTGCAGTCCCTCGTTGCCGGAGATTCCCACGCCGACGTGAGCCGTCTGGATCATTCCCACGTCGTTGGCGCCGTCACCGATGGCCAGCGTGATCACCTTCACTTGTTTCTTTACCATTTCCACCACCTCAGACTTTTGAAGAGGAGATACTCTAAAACGAATAAGTGGCACAGAGAATTTCACACAAAGCTTATTTAATGAAACTAGAAATTTGTTTGCGTTCATCAGAAAGTGCATTTAAAGTTCTGATCACGGTTCGGAATGAAGCAGCGCGGTACGCAGTGCCAAGGACAAAGCAAGGTATATGCATTATAATGGAGAACATTTTATTTCCTATTTGGTCAGTATTGGACAGTGTAATCGTGTAATCTGGGTGTGCATACAATAATATCCGTTCTTGACATCAGCACTGGGAAATACCCAATGCTCTCCCTTTACTTTGTACAATTGTGGGTTGAGGCATGCAGACAGTCCAACACCCTTAAAATAAACACAGGGGTATTTTGTGCAGAATATTTCCTTAAGATTTACAGAACAGCAGGTGCCTTGGTGGCTGAGGGAATCCATTTCACAGGGGAAGTGCTTGTGACTTGACTGTCACATAACCCCTGTTCCATTGAGGGGTTGTGCCGCCGTTGCTACACTACAACTGGTTGGACGATTCGAGAAGATACAAGCGAAGCACCCAAGCAGCTGTTGATGTCTCCAATCTCTTGAATCCCTTCGGAGGTGTCATAATTGGGTGGCCTCAGTCATCAGTGTCCTGCTCCTCACTTTTTTGGGGACAGGCTATTCTAGGCCGACTGACAGCTGTGCTTTTCTCGGATTTAACTGTACTCCAAAAAGGATAGATATTTGCTATATATATTTGTCTCTATTGCCCAACATGTGCTTTGCAATCACCAGCATTGAGAGCTGGGACCTTCCACTATGCAGACCACTTGTTGTATTGTGGGAGCCTACTGCTTTTCCGTCCCTCCTATAGAAGAAACCCTGTGAGGGCTTTCTTACGGGGTCCACTGAGTGAAGGCAATCCGCATGTGACGGTTGTTAAACATCTTATAACTTGTCCTTTACAAGGCTTGAAGCTTAACTTTATGTCCTCACTGACAGCAGAGCATGCAGCCTCCCAACGGAGCTTCTTCTCAGCGTACCAGCGGTTTGGGGGTAATGCGTCGGGCCAGAGTGTCTCCAGAGAGGACGTTGTAAACTGCACGTCTGTCTGAAGCTGTGAAACGGTTAATGTTGATGATTTCTGTGGTTTAAGAGGCCTCACTCGTCTCCTGGTGTCTCTCAGTGCCCAAAGAGTGTAAACAAAGCAAAAGGCAGGTAATCATGAAGGAAGAAAAATAAAAAAACGCAACTGAGGTATAGGGTTTGCTGTAGTTCTGAAAACATGGAGCTGATTTCTGGCCCCCAGACGTCGTCACGGTTGCTTGAGTACTTAAGTGCTTCCAATTATTTGTGTGGCCTGGACAGGTCAATAGAGTACCTGCATAATGTTGAAAGTTGTCATTTATATGTATAAGTATCACGCTATTTGAACTGCTGCCATAAAATACACAATGACCTTTGTGGCACAGACATAATAGCTGGTAGTTCAACCGTAGAGCTTTTAATTCAATTTAAGTCAAAAACATAAATCCCTTTCTAGTCCTTATTTGTGAGGATTTGGTTTATTTGTCTTTTGGTTTTTGGTCATTAATTTTTTTACACAGTAAAAAGTGCCACATTAAAAAAATACTATATAAACACTGACTTTTTTTTAGCTTCTGTAAGTTGATATTTGAAAATGGGTAGTGTTCAAAGTAAAGTATTCAAACACATTTTGTGTAGTTTTCCCAAGTGCAGAAACAGATTTGGTACATAAAGTCTTGCCAGTAAGGACATTGTCTTTTATTGCAGTCTGGGGAAACGTGTCGTCTCTGGTTCGTTTCTTTGTTTCAGGGGTAAATCTTACCTGCAGCAGATGACAGCTTTACAGGACAGGGCGAGGTCCAAGAAGTACTGTCGCACTCCAAATGTTAGAGCGTATTTCAGAGTCTTCCCGTCAATAATGAGAGCAAAGTCGTTCTCCTTGTGGAGGGCATCTCCCAGCATTCCACAGTGGTGGCTGAGCGCTTCCCGTGTCCTCTGTGTGATGGAAAAACACGTCACCAAGAGAGTTTAATTAGAGTAATTACTCATTATAATCTCAAGCCTTTGGGACCGTAGTTGTTGGAGGAGATGTGTCGTGCTGTGTAAGCGGATGTGGTTAATTAATATATCATTATTATACCTTTTATTATTACATCTTAAAAACATTTGTCAATTTGTTTAAGTTTCATAAAACATTGTAATAATACCACGTGTTATCCTGGCCAAATTTATAATGTTTGTAAAGTAAATTCACAGATGACTGAACACTAATGATGAAGTTTAAGTAAAAAGAAAATGTAATAAATCCTGTGCTTCATTAGCAAAGGTAATGGTTCATTACAGAAATAATACCATTTGTTATTTTATGCTTTTTTTTGCCTGATTTCAAATAGATTTCTGGGTTTAGAAATTTCTACGATGTGTTTTGAGAGGAAAAAATAGGAAACTTTTTGAAGGGTTGAGATACGTAGGGGGGAAAAAAAGAGTGATTAATATATTAAAGAGTGATTAAAAAAACTACAGTCCTGTAATCTTCTATAAAATTAAATATTTCACCTATTGTAGTCGGGACCTACAAGATACATCTTCCTGATTGTCTGATACATGTTTTTAATTACATTTACTTATGTCACTCAAAGTTGCCTGTAGAGACTAAATAAAGTAGACTAAATAAACATTTGGCCTATTCATTGCGTTTGATTAAAAAAAAAAAATAAGCCCCTTGCTAATCCCTGAATGCTGCAGAGCAGTCGCTCTTTATATTTTTGATATTTATCATGTTTACCAGACTTGTACCACTCAGACTTTGGCCATCGGGTGATAAACATGTTCTGAGAATGGATCACGTTTGCTTGTACAGCATATACAGCTATGATGACAAGTGATGATGAAAAGCCATAGAATATGAGACTGACAAGAGGATTTACTGCCCCGGTACCGGGACATGTTGACTGGACGGATGGAGTGGTGAGATCACCATTACATTCATCATTCAATCATCTTCCCCACATATGGAGAAACCTTTAGGAAATACAATTTTCTGTGTGCTTATTTTCAATAATAAAAAAAAAAACTACAAAAGACTTGGCAGAGAGACTTGTAATAAAATAATATCCAATGGCGGTCGAGTGGAGTTGTACCGGTTAGATGGAAGACAGACTTAACCCTGCGGGTACAATACAATGACATAATGCAAGGTATAGAACATAATGCCTCATGCAGATGCTCAAACAGCTGTAATCATTACAAAAATGGTGGCCATAAGCTGTGGTGACGCAGAGAGGGGTCCGGCCTGGTCTTGAGGTCAGAAATGTCAGAGCAAGTCAGATGGTACCAGGGGGACCAGGCGGCGCTCGCTTGGCATAACAAAACTCTGAAACCCCAGCTTAAAGGAAATATTTGGAGAAAGCGGCTTTACGTTTCACAAAGTCACAGGACGAGAGTGAGAGACACGCGGAGGAAGAGATGATGGATTAACAGAGGAGAGAAACAAGCAGAAAGCAGCTGCGAGGAATTAACCATCTCTGATGGGGTCTGTAAAACAGCATGAGGTGCCGAGCAGGCGCATGCGTGTGTGCGTGTGTGTGCGGAACAGAGAGGAGCACAACTCAGGCTGTGATTTCAGAATTCAACCACAGAGAGAAAAATGTAATCCTGGAGTGATTCTGGATGAGGTCTCAGAGCGAGTGGATGTGTGCGCTTTGTTTAAGACAATACACCGTATGTATGAGAAGCAATTCATCAGATGTTTACCGTTCCCCTCAAGTAGTGCGGCCGCTTCTCCCCTAATTTCCACAGAGGAATTTTAGCGCTAATGCTGCATGTCTCCTGCTAAAGCCTCTTTGTTCTGGCTATAATGAGCAGTTTGGCCTATGTGACTAGCTAGTGTTTGGCTCTGGAATAGGTATGTGCTGTCCATTCACAGATTCACAAGGGCTTCCAATGAAGACTGCGCTCCATTGTTGATAGGGACCCTTGAGTGAAATGGTCAACACACAGGACACTCGTGATGTGGAATCTGGACGTTTGTATGGATGTGATGTCATCATTTGTCTTAGACCCGGAGCCAACCACAAAGGGGACCTTCCGCCTCAGTTGGGAGTGTGTGGACGAATGCCTTCCTGTCACTTTAATGACCGGCTGCTGTCTGAGAGGACACCTCGGTGTTTGCCTTGTAAATTGGGTTTTTAAAACCTTTCTCTTTGACTCATATATTGATGATTGCCTGATTGGTGGAGGAATAAAATTTGAAGATAATAAGCATTATTCGTCCATGGCTGCACTTCCTAAAGTTAAATATATTAACGCTAAATAGGCGCCGTTAGCTCTGCACACGATCAAGCACCCCGACTGTAAGACACAGCTGTTGACCTAGTCCTACCGTTGAGACGTAGCTTCCACTTTGGGAATTTCACTTCTAGTAAGATTTAGTGCAGAGGATGTCGAAGACGTTGTCCTCCCTTTGATAAACATTTGTAAACACAGCCAAAGGGGGAAGACATGCTCCAATTGCTCTCTTTCGCTGCACAAGAGCACTCAGAGCTACGGGCCGCCGGGTCCTCGGTTCACTGTGCCTCCTCAGTCTTCTCCCCTTTGCCTTTTCACAAACCGCCTTCTGTAAGCATCTGTTCAACCACAGGGGAATGAGAGCCGACATTTCAAAGCGCCGGCCTCCGTGCTTTATGAATGCACCGACCCCAAATTTCTCCCTCACCTTCATTTATCACGCCTAACGACTGGGTGACAGATTGAAGGCCGTCCGTCATCAACCCCCACTAGCCCCCCCTCCTCCCCGGTACCCCCTTCCCGCTCTGCTTCTCTCCAGTCCCTCGCCCGCTTCGTCTCACCATTCCTACGTCCATGTGTGGCCTCCTTTGCTTCGCTTTCTCCTGCTGGAGGTGTAGTGACTTGCCCTTTTCGAATCCCAGAAACAACAGACAAGGCTCTCCTGCCGGGGGGTCAACAGACTTCTCTGCTGGGCTTCTTAAAGACGTTAAAGGCAGATTCGTGATGAGGCTTCAAGCTCTGATGGATTGGTAAAATCACCCAAACAACTGAGTTACTAAAACTAAATTCAAATTGAAATCTTTCATAAATATGTAATACTTTGTCATGATTATGAGCGTCGTTTGGTAAAATAGTGAGCTTTATGTTCTTTGGAGAGTTTTTCCGTTGTTTGTGCGAGGAAGTGAATTTGTGGATAAATTGCAAAAATCTCACATCAAGAGTGTCTTCGTTGATCACCAGCATGCCCATGTTCTTGGTCAGTAGTTTGCAGGAATGTCCTGCAAAAAAACAGAAAAACACGTTACATTAGCAGAAAATACCAGAAATGAATTAGATTACATCAAATTGCAGTTTGCTTTAAATTAAATTAAGCTCGACAACTTTTATGCTCGGGGCCCAGTAACTCTCTCTCTCTCTCACACACACACACACACACACACACACACACACACACACACACACACACACACACACACACACACACACACACACACACACACACACACACACACACACACACACACACACACACACACACACACACACACACACACACACACACACACACACACACACACACACACACACACACACACACACAAAAAGAAGAAAACAAGTAAGGGGCACACTACAATTTGTAACAACATTTTAGGGGACACCAATTAAAATGTCACAGCTCAGAGCCCGTGTCTCGGGACATGACTAATGAGTTTGGTTTACAAGAGTTTGTCAGCTTCCTGTTTTAACGGGTAGTTACAACTCTGAGTTACCGAACATGGCTCTCGGGGGAGCGTTGCCCCGAAGTTCCGTGCTGGCACAGATGCTCTGGGTCACCAGCAAGGTGGAAGAGGGGGCCTCCCATTGGGGGAAAACCGAAATGTTCACCAACCAGGACTGAAGCCTTCAGTCGAACACAGCGGCCGTATGAAAAGGCTGCCATCTGTGGGATGACCACACGAATATTTGTGGGCTTCGACACTTTGCTTCGGTCTGTAGAGGGATTTTTGTTTTTTTAAGGTGGTTACCGCAAAGCCCATGTTTTGCGAATGCATGGGTGGCATGAAACGTAGATACGAGCACTAAACTCACCAAAACAGCCACATTCAAAGAGAATAATGCACACGCAGAAGGGAAATGAGGGTTTCACCTCCAGAGTCAAACCCAAACGAGGTCGGGGTCTGGCGGTTTGTTACAAAAGTTCAAAAAAGGTCCCCAAAAATTGCGAATGTGAGGGAAAATGTCTCCCCATCTCAACACTGTCGCCGCTCCCTTCCTCCCCCCCCCCTCCCCGGCGGTTCCTGCCACAGACCTTCCGCTCACCGTGTTTATCTTAAGCTCATTTGGCTGTGGCCAAACTGGCCTTTTTAATTTTACCAGTGAACGTTGGATTCCTGGTCTTTCTCCATTTCAGGCGGAACTAAACACCGCTCCCCCAGGACTCAAGGAATGTGTGTCCCGGACACTCGAGTCGCGGCAATCTCAATTGTTGCAACGGGAGCGAGCGTTCAAGTAGAGACGCAATATTCAGCGGCAGGGGGAACTCAAGGAAGACAGGATGGGGAGCGGAGAATAATGACTGTAAAAGGTTATACTTCCGTAGAAAGATTACGGCTTGCGTGTCTCTCTGCTCATTGTTTATATACCTTCATCAGAGCGTGTTCTATTTCCCAGAAAGCAGAGGAGCCGGCTCCTTCCTGTCAGTGAATTCTGGTTCTGACCTCTTCTAAGCAGAACGTTCGTTAAACTCCCCTCCACAAACAGGTCTGGCAGCGTGTCCCAGAGCAAACACAGCGCTTTCCTCAGGTAGCCCGGCACTCTGTGTTCCTACTGTACATTATTAAAAGGCATGAGTGCTCAGGGTTAGGAACAAACTGAAACAATGACAGCCTTGAAACCCCGTCTGCTGCGCTTCAATTTAGGTCAGATTCGATAATAAGTGACCTCTGCTTCATTTAAGGCCAATATCCTGCACCAAGTGTGGCATTTGGGTGGTTCTGGCCACCTTGAAACAACCTTAATGCAGTCGGCCAAATTCATCAGTTGAATGTGGCAAAACTTGCACAATTAACCGCGCCAATGTCAGTCAATACTGAGCGGAGATTTTACAGAGCAACACGGTTAAACGTCGGCCCTGTAAAAACACTTGCAGCGAGCGTGTGCTTCTGCGGAGCTGCCTCACATCTGGGCACGGTGGGCACAAAGGGCTGATTCAGGCAGGCCGCAGTGGTAGGTACAGCCACAAAACGGAGGCACTTTTCATATCTATTTTTCTGGGCTGGGTGTTTAAGTGTAGGCTGCACTTAACGGTGGATCCGTTCGTGGTATTTAGCCAAATCCAAGAACTGGCAACGCCAGCCATTTATGGAAACCAAACGGGAACCACTGGACCAAACATTTTGCACTTATTTACCTCTCTGGTAGCATCTGCAAGGCTTAAAACCACCGGGGGAACCAGACACCAGAGCCCCGCCTCCTTGTGTACATAGGCAATGTTATTTTTTTCATGTCAGTGCAGTTTGCTCATACATCATCTGGGCATTCTGCAGCTGATGCTTTTGCTTGATATGTGTGACAGGGAAGCATTCAGCTTGTCACTTGTTTATCTTGCTGGGTGAAGAACGACCACAGGACGGACGCGGGTTCCCCGGGGTTCTCGGGCTGGCGTGTCACATATTACAACGCACATCAGGTTCACCAGCGATTCGAGGCTGAGCGCTCAGCACATTGGGGTGCACACATTTGAATGTTAATTTGGGTTTGCACGCAGTGTTTAATGCAAATCATTGTCTATTGGAGGGCCACCATACTTCTTTAAAAAAGGGCCACAGCAGAGTTTACTGGTCACTAAGGGCCAAGGTTTCGCTTTGGGAATGCTTTACCGGCTGCAGATTAGGTTTGTTAGAAGTGGGCATTTAGAACGAAGGATGGGTCCAATGACCATGCAATGGAGTTGTGTAATGGAACATGTAGGTTCCGGTGTTTATGGACTAATCTAGAAATCGTGGCCCCTCTTACCAATGTTAATGGCCGTTTCCTGTTTGTCTCCTGTCAGGATCCAGATCTTGATGTCCGCTTTCATCAAAGTCTCAATGGTCTCCGGCACCTTGTCCTGGAGCTTGTCCTCGATCGCTGTGGCCCCGAGAAGCTGCAGGTTCTACACCACAATCGAGAAGACAAAAAAAAATAAAATCAGCAAATGGAGTTCACAACAGAGGAAGGCCTTTAAAACGTCATGTGTCAGCAAAGCATGTGAGCCGGGATTGTGTCACTCGCTCAGAAGTGTTTTTCCCTTCATCAGCTGCTCTTGTTTATCACCCAGAAAAAAAACCCACAGCCTTGAGAGGCTTTGGATCAGTCACTGTGCCTGTGTGTCTGTGTGTGTGTGTGTGTGTGGATGCATATAGACCCAATACCTCCCACAAGAAGTCAGACTACTGTGGGTGATTTTCCCAGAAACCTTGGTGGTTGTGAGCTCATAAGGAACCGCCACAGGGCCAAAGATTTGACAAGACCCAGGGGCTGATTGGAGACAGCAGCCAGCAGCAGAGGAAAGGCTCTTTAAGTTGGGACCTGAGCCGTGCTGCCAATACATCTGTGGCTCAGTCCTCTCTAGTGATGAATCTGAACGCCGGTATATTGTAGAAAAATAATCTGAAACTTTTTTTTTTCATGTACTAATACTGTAGTATTATGAGAGCAGGAAACTGTTGAAGGACGATTCGGGAAACCATCAATTATAATTCAGATTAACAAACTATTCAGAGATTAGGTATGAAAGATGTAAAACAGCTTCTCAAGCCAGAACGCAATTACAAAAGAATGAATGCTTTTTTTCTTCCTTTATTATCACTAACTAGCTCCTATCAAGGCTGAACAATATGCAGTACATCACATCTTAACAGTTCATTACACGATAAGCAATCGCTCTGGAGGATTTTGTTTGTGAGGTGACGAAGGAGTAACTTCAGATGACTGATTTCACAATGTTGGAATGTCTCCATCTTTTCCAGCTTCACTGCAACTCCATTGTG
Organism: Gasterosteus aculeatus; assembly: GCF_964276395.1. Classification (NCBI taxonomy): domain Eukaryota; kingdom Metazoa; phylum Chordata; class Actinopteri; order Perciformes; family Gasterosteidae; genus Gasterosteus; species Gasterosteus aculeatus. The sequence goes on from NC_135691.1 coordinate 8,022,649, forward strand.
CCCCCATGTGGCTTTACGGCGCGTATTTCTTGACATGGGTGGCCCTGAACAGCAATGAACCTCAAACCTTGGCAGCGTCAATGCCGCACTCTTCCCATTAAGCAGTGCACATTACGTTTTTCCCTCAAAAGGCTTTTATGTATATTTCTTGATTTATTGCCTCCATTTGTTTTGGGCAGCCACAAAGAACACGCCAAGTGGTTGATTTACGACCGTGGCTTCTTGTGTTTGACTAGCATTTCCACATGGACCAACCTCACAGAAAACCAAATTCTACCTGCAAGTGAAACCTCAAATCTCCCTCACACTTTTTTTACTTTCCGGGTGGAACTGCAATTACGCCATAAATGACACAGGAAGTCTTGGGCTTTTTGCCCCGGCAGGTTTTTTCTGCAAACAAATCGACGCCCTTAAAAAAAAAAAAAATTGATTTGAATGAAACCATGTACGTTTTTTAATTGAATTTCACAATGACATGTGTGATGTCGGGACTGGTTTAGGGAAGAGTACACGAGCTGATGGCACGAGGGAATAAAACAACACAAACACATTCAATTTTCAATCTGCAAACCTTCTCTATCAGTTCATAGCTCTCCTCCAGCTTCAGGGATCTGTTCTGCAGCGAAGTGCTGGCTCTGCGGTGGATCTCCAGCCACTGCTGGTAGGACGACTCACTGACGTCCGCCACCGCAAAGCACAACGTGCGGAGCCCTGGAAGAGGAAAAACGCATCGTCACCCGGGTAAAAACGTCATGGTATTTCAGGCGGGTAGTTCACACTTGTTTTAAGCTGTTCTCATCCATAGTCCGTCCATTGCCTACACAAGAGGTCAGTAAGCATGCCCCAAGTTTAGAGAGGCCGATTAGAGTACTAGTAAAGGAGTCTCCTGCTGGGGACGGGACCCGGATTCTCACAATGTCAAAAGCTTGTACAATAATCAAAAAAGGATTTCATATCATATGAATATCTGCGTATCAGCGTAATGTGAGGAGCCCCGGGCAGCTGCAGGCGTGTACAGGTCTGTACTTCAGGACACAGTAAACAACCACAATGGCCGCTCCTGAAGAGGTTACTTATGAGGCGAGTTACATAAGTACATAGACTATGGATAATTACATTGGAAGACCTTACTTTATAAAAAGATCCAAAACATCTCTACATTTTTCAACACATTCTGGGCCACTTTGAAATATATGTATATGTCATTTTATACTTTATTAGGGGTGATTAATTATGTATTATGATACATGAATAATTGTGTTTTCATTTCAAATCCCCAATATCAAAATATAATTTTGATTTATAGGTTATCTGTTCAATGCAAATTATATTAAAGAAAGATAAAATATGTTGCTATTAATAGGTCATTCTTGTCATATATATATATATATATATATATATATATATATATATATATATTATTCATCATTTTGCAAATGACAGTGACTGAAGATCTTCACAATTTGTCACTAATGCTATATTTAGCCAAAATTAGATATTCAAAATGACATCATTGCTGGTGTCTCGCGAGGGGGCAGCATGAACACAGAACTCGAGTCTGATGCAGTTTCTTTCAGCGCCGCCACTCTAGATTTATAATACGTCAACATACTCATACGAGGATTTACTGGTCATCAGGTAAGGATAAGCTTCTAGGGAAAGATAACTTCTTCTGCTGCAGCTTATGATGATCAAGTGGTGAGAATGACCGAATCAGATTTGAGGCGTCCTAAGTGCTGCTTTTCTATTGGCAGACAGGGGGCGATGTTGGTCTACTCACCCTCGGTGGCAAACCATTCCAGGTGCTTCAGTGTAATCTCTTTGTACCTCGAGCTGTCTGCCAAGCGATCATAGATCACTGTGTCCTGAAGAGAGAAAAACACACATTGGTTATTGACACCCGGAGTGGAAAGAAAGGAACCTGCTTGGCTCCGGCTACTGCGCAAATAGGCAGGTTCTCAGGTAGGATGTGGCCCTTTGGATGTTTCGTTCGCCCTTTGTGTTTGTACTACCCAAAAAGCTTTATGTACCGTCATCATACACTTAAAAAATCAGTTGCTTACAGGGGAATTATTACATCTTCTACAAATGTATCTGGGTAATTTAACGGATAAATTGTTATAGGAGTAATGTGTTTAAATAACATTGAAAAGCCAAATCGTTGAGGGGTTCAGCCTCAAACTAAAATCAAACATTATGCTTGTTGATATTCGCCCACACACATAAACATGGCGGCAAATAAAAATAATATTTTTATTTTGTGAAGCCCATTTAACAACCAAATAAATAATAAGACAAGATTTAATAAGATAAGTATGTATAGAATTACAAAATAGTTACAGCCTTGAGAAGCAAGCTAATTCATAGCAGAATATAGAACAGCGTGTTCTCCCATCAAACGTTTTTTCTTTTCTGAATGTACTCAAACTGAAACGAGTCTGACTCGGTCTCTAACTCCCTATCTGGGAAATATAATCTACGTCTAAACTAGATTTAGCGGGGATACATGTGTGAAATATCACAATCTCGCTTTATGCTGCTGCTCATTGACAACAAGTCGCGACGAGAGCGAAAGGCAATAAAGGGAGAAGAGGCTTCAACACTTGTGTGTGTGTGTGTGTGTGTGTGTGTGTCCGTGTGCCTGTTAGTGTGGTGATGAGCTGTCGCGCGTTGCCATGGAGAGAGACGGAGACTCACCGCTCCTTTGCAGTAGAGGCGGATCTTCCCAGATGGGGTGCGCATTATGACCGACATCCTCTTCCTCGTGCTGCGAGGAAGAAAAGGCACAAAACCAGGAGAGAAAGCAGGTCAGAGAATATCACATTACAAGGCGGTCCAGCCACTGTGGCAGATTATCACGTAGTGATGGGATAGTACAAGTCTGCTAAAAGTAGAAAGAGCTGGCTAACAAGAAATCCCACAATCAACGAGTACAAATCATTAGGGACACAGGACAGTAATCAACTCTGACATGCAATTATCTTGAAACAATATTTCATGTGAAGCCATTACTGCGAAATCATAGTTTACAACAGCAAAACGCACAATAACTAATGAAAGCAATAATGCTGCTATCAGTACTTTACCTCGTAAACTCCAACACATGAAGTAGTTCGTATTTCTCCTCGGCACCGGGCTAAATCCAAAGAGACAGAAACATCAACATACTCCAAAGGGACACATCTTCACCAGTCGTCTTCTGAGACACACCTCATCTTAAGTAGAACAAGCCATCCTCCTCAAATCCACCCATATTTCACCATGACTGTGTTTATCAGCATTGAGCTGGTGGAGGGGGAATTCAAATTGTAAAATTCAATTAACTTTCTTAATTGTTGAGATCGCGTGGAACGAGACACAGTGATTAAACAGATGCAGAGAGCTGTAGAAGGCCCAACAAAGGTTAAGATATCGGACGTTTTGGAGACGAGATGTTCTCAGCAGAGAAAAACATTGTTTGAAAATGGTGATTGTTTTTATAGACTTCTATAGTAGATCTTTTTTTATGAGTGTTCTTGTACTGTGGATGAACAACACTACAAAAATAAAGGTTAAATTAAAGAAAATACATGTAACGTATATACATCCTGCTGCTGAAGTATTAGAACTTGCTCTGTGGGGATAAACAAAGGTTTATCAAACAGTTAACATCACTTCTAAAATATAAGAGTAAAATTTCAAACTCACTGACTTGGGTTTGGTAAGCAAACGAGCTGTCGCTTCAAAGTTATTGTACAAACGTGAGAGCTGAATAGGTCTTACCATCTAACTCTCGGTAACAGAGAAACTAAGGGCATATCCAAACTTTTTAATTATTCCATTCACAAAGAAAACCAAAAAAGTGGAAACTCTAGCAGAGTGATGTGTGTAGTAATCTGTAGTAGTGTAGATAATCCAGAGTACAATAACTTGTACCGACTCACCATTTCCACAATGACGCTGTCCGGGGTTCTACCAGAAAACACAAAGCCCAGCGTTTGTGCTGCTCTCACCAGAGCCCCTTCATCTTAAAAGCAAAAACGAAAAAACAGATGAACGCGGATACAGAACAGTGCTGTCTGAAGATAAGATGATATCTCTAGATATATCTAGATGATAGATGATACCCAGGTTCACATTTTGTGTGTTGAGGGGGTTCTTCGACCCGTTTCTCCCGATGCAGGCAGTGACTGAAAGCTGTGGATCATGTGGCTGATGCTACAGCTTGCATGAGGATGCTGCAGGGCAAGAAAAAGCTCTCAGCGTGTTTTTTTTACAGTTCACTTAACTACCCTTCTCTCTGCAGCTATTCCCCGCTCGGCTTCAAACGGCAAAGCTCCGCGGGACCATGACTGTTTTTAAGCAATCAGGCAAAAAAGGTCATCTCCATCTAGAGCAAAATGTGAGCTGAAGAGCAGTATAGAAGACTTTTCATAAATCAATGTGTTCATTATGTGTGCATTTATTGTTTCTATATTGAACTGAATGTGGAGTTAGCCTGTTTTGGTTACGAACATAACTGATGTAAAACATCAGGAAACGTCTCATTTAGTTGCAACTTAGTATTTGCTAATATACTGAAAAGCTTTTCAATCAATTTAGCAACAACATAAGCTTTCGTGTTATTAATTTCTCCCATGAGAGCAACTTCGTAGTTTACATTTCAATTGCAGCGTTGAGCCTTTAAGCTTGGGGACATTTTCATAGTTCATTAGGATGGTGTTTGTTTTCAGGTTATTTACTTGGTGCTGCTGGGGCAACCACAGTGTCCGAGGGCGCGAACCGTTGTGCAAACACCTTTAAGCTGCCGTTGTTCTTGTTAAACACGAAAAGGCACCACATAATTAGCCTCTCCCTCATTCATCTTCTATCTTTCTGATTAGTAGCGGAATCGTCACTGCTGTGAATGTGAGGGACAGAGAGATCATAGTGATCCTCGCCACGCATTCTGTAAACAGGATCTTTTATTTTCTGATCTAATTCCTGGCTCTTTCCTGCACTGATTATTACATACATGTCTAGAAAATACTACTACCCGGAGGCTGTAGTGATGCGTTCCAGTTACAAAGACAGAAGAAGTCACAAGATGGAATATTAAATATCTGCACGAAGCTGATAGAAAGCAGCTGAAACCAGGTGGTGCCACCCGCAGCAGCAGCACTTTCAAAATCATTTTGAGTGCAACTTGATTGTTGCGCTAATTGAGTTCAATGGGTTAATGTATTTCTTATTTTATTAATGCTTTTCTTTTTTGAGCCCCCAACTCTAGACAGGGCAATACAATAAGGTCCCTAATGACCCTGTATGTACACACATCACACAATGCAATAATAGCAGTGCAGCATGCAGTTAACTACGAGGAGTCTGTATTCACCTGGAGATGCAGCCTGGTAGGTTATTTTTCCATCCGTGCGCTCGGGGACTGCAGTGTGGCAGATTGCCATCATGGTCATGAACTCCAGGATGACAGCAGCTGTGGGCTACAGAAAGAACAAAGGGCACTTTCTTCAAGAGAAAATGTCACAACAAAACAAGTAGATGGACGTCCATGATACTGAAGAAAGACAGAGCAAAGACTGATGAGATGAGGAGCACATCCTGCTACAGCAGCCGGTTTTGGATTGTGCTGAGAGTGCAGCCATGTACATTTGTATTGTGTTTTCAGGCTGGGGAAACATACCAATTCGTTTGGTGTGGTTCCTAAAACAATTGAAAACCTTTTAGATAATTGTGCACTAAATCATATTTTAGTATTAGTAGAGAAGTAGGCAAAAGCTAAACAGATTTGGACAACAAAATATTCCATTTTTTTTAAAAGCACAATTGTTAAAATGAATGTTCTCAGGCTTGAGGCCACTTATCAATTTGGTAAAACCACAAACTCAAATGACGGACTTCAAACCTCAAATATGCTGCTGTTACATTCAGTTGTGAAGTAGTGCGTTTGTTACATTACATGTGGCTCCAGTATTCTTCAGTCCGGTTCGTCAAGACTAATGAGTGCTGGTGGGATCCAACCATCGTGTACTCATGCATGAGCCGAATAATAAACTTGCTCCAGTTAATGAAAAAAAGGCCTTGCCTGTAATCTCAGGGCATTTTATATTAATGAGGCGAAACGTATGACTAACTAGCCATGGGCTACACTCCCGACAGGCATCTGCGAAGACTCCCGTCTCGGGCTGCAGGACCACCAGCTTCTAGTCAGTGAGGCGGAGACATCGGCCACCTTCGGGGGGCCACGTCGAGCATGCATCGTACAGCAGACGGCGATCAAGTGGCTGGTGGTCGTTAAAATTGATGAATAATATCACGATATCGTCCAACTACCATACGAACAAGCGGTGAGACTCGTGAGCAGATGTGATTGTACTGTGCATTGTTGACTGCTTATTACTCCCAAAATCTGCTGTGGTGTACACACACACAGCTCTTTGAAATGAATGGAGCGGCAAGGCAAACCAAAGCGCTTCTTGTGTATGAAAGTACACACAGCAGGTCTATTATCGTCCAGGTGGCTGGGGGAGTCCCTCTGCCTCCTGGCAGCATGCTAATCTGGATTGGGTTGACAGGTATCCTCTGAAGGACATGTCAGTGTGTCCCTGTGTGTGGACCTGTCGACTCTTGTACCTCCATCGTTGTGAGGAGCCAGTGGAGTTTTAGACACACAAGTATTTCTCTTTTTGTGAATGCCATTTGGCTGTTGGAGGTTTGAACCAGGTAACGAGTTGTGGTTGGACTCATCCTTTGTTTGTGATGTGGTTGAGCTTATCGCTTTTGCAAATCTTTGTTTGCCTCGGAACTCATTGGTTAAAGTTAGACTAACCAGGAAGTCACTGGGCCAAGGAATAGTCCAGTTCTACTGGCTCTACAGGCTAAGCCAGGTTTACTGCAGGCCTTAAGCTAAGCTAACCATCTTTTACTGGACAAATATATCGGTATCTATGGTCTCATCTGACTATCAACAAGAATACAAGTTCATATATCACCACATGTGTAAAATAAGGTTGGGCTCATGGACTGAGTGAGGGAAACATTATGTCCTCTCAAACATCTGGCATGTAAACGTGCGTTTGCTCTCCCGGGGGGATGGAAACCCAGCAGAGAGCACGGCGCACATGGGGTTTTTTGCGCTGATGGCACAATTAAAAGTGACAGCTAATACGATGCTGCCAGCCATCGCCCGCAGTGACTCCTGGGTAATCTGTGTCACGACAACAGTGACGGACACTCATCACTTCAGACGTGGCCAGTGTGGAGAGAGTCGAGGGGTCAAGAGAAAACCATGCAGAACGCCGGCGCGAGCGAGCAAACAACAACGCAGGCTGCCGAGGCGCTGCGGGCGGAGGACGTCTCCAGTGACTCAAGAGAAGACAAAAAAACAACAGAGGGGATGTTTATTTTTGTCAGCCGTGCCCCTCAACACTGTATCAACACTTCTACTAATTTCGCCTGCAGTGACTCAAAAGTGTCGTTAATGAAAAAGATAAGCGTTTAAGTGCAAGGACATGGTGTTTGTGAGACCGTACGGCGTTTCATTTAGCATGTTAGTGTCATTAAGGGGTTGAGGAGAAGCACTGACGGCTTGAAGAGCCACATTCTCTCGTGAATTGGGTTTAGTACAATCCAGGACCCACTCATGAGTGCAACGCAATAGATGGATCACAAGTAGCATCAGTACCAGAGATTTTGACTGAGTTTCAAACAGCGGTTGGTTATGCACTAGTATTTGAGTGGGCGTGTTGCCGATCAATAAGAAACGAAAGCAGATCCTCCACAAACTCAACGGGCGGAGACATTGTGCTGTCATAACAAAGCAAACATCCCGGTGGGATTACTGCTTTCCCTGGGCGGTGCTGCTTTACCTAATTAGATGTGACATTGGGCCTCCCCCACGCTGTTCTGCAGCAGAGTGACTCAACCAGCCAATCAATCACAGTTTCATCACCACAGGTGGCCTCTACTGCTCCCTCGGAAGTCCTGCGAGGGGTTCTATGAGGGCGCAATAAACTATTTTGATTTCCTGTCTATCCATAAGTGAACACTAATAAAAATCTAATAAAAAGGTTCATCCAGACAGCATTGGTGAATTAGGATTAAGTGGCGGCCCGTTTTCAGACTGCCGTGTAAACTAGATTATCCGTCCATCAGCAAGATTTCAATCAAACATTATTAAAGGGAATTTAGCCAATTTGTCTGTAAAACATTTCAACAAGCAAATGGGTTCAGAAGTCCTCTGAGTTATGGCCTGAACAGCAGCCCTCGCTGCGGGCAAGTGGCGGGCCACCCTGACATTACTTACGTGATTGCTTTGGAGGTTTTCCAGTAAGCTCGGGTCATTAAATCCCTCCTCTTCCGACGAGTGTGTGCTGTGGCTGGAAAGAAGAGAGGGAGAAGTCAGAAGGACTCGTGATACTTGATTCCACAGACAGCCCAACTAGAACGAGCTGTCATTAATGGTGAACAACAAAGGATTGCATCCTCATCATCATCATCATTCTGACAAGAACGCTGATGAAAAAAGGAGTTCTCACAAAAGTCACGTCTAATGACAATAAGCAGGACAAACGTCTTGGATAGAATACTAAGATTTCCAATCACACTTACAACAAATGCTATCTAAGAAATTGTCCAAGGCTCTGCAGCGTGGCAAGCCACAGCAAAGTATTCATGCCACAACCCCAAGTAAAAGTGCCACTAAAGATTGGTTAGTAGGTAAGGGTTTTTTAAGCTCTGAGATGTACTCAAACTTTGTTTCATCTGACCAACAGAAAAGCCAAACCTGTAATAAGACCTTCATCAAATCTAAAGCTGGAACATGCATGTTAATTAATTCAGTGTTTCCATCATACTTATCAGAATAGTTGCAAAGTAATTCTGTGTAGATCAACGGATTCCTCTCAGCTCTACACATTAGTTACTGGCACAGACAAACCGCTCTGAAGCTGGTACCAACACAGCCAGTGCTCTGTACCAGCATTGACACTTCGACCACAATGGAGACAGAACGTGATCTGTTTGGGAGTCAGTACATGTCCTCAAAAACATGGTACTCACACAACTGATTAAAGCAAAACCCTAAGAAGTGACTGGAAACAATGGTCTCCCATACGTTGACCTTAAATGTGCATTTCTTCACTGGCAATATGCAAAAAAGAAAAAAAAAGAAAAAAGAATACATTTCATTAGTAATCTAGCAAAGGAAAAAAAATCTGAAGATGTGTTTTATCCAATCGAAAGGGATGTTGTTTGCCTGTCCAGCACAAATCAGTCACTGTGATGAACAGAGCCCAATAGATCAAGAAGGCAGCGGCTTTGACCCTGACGCAGGAGCTTGATAGAAATGTTACAGAGGCTGCCATCAGCAACCATAAGTCTTTCTAATCCCACAACACGGGCGAAGCGCGGCGAAGCCATCCAACAGCAGGCTGGAGCCGATATTGTGCTGCACCCACGTAGATGCACTGGAGTTTAGGGAACTGGAACCCACTTACAGGCTTTATTGAGATGTATGTTCAAGATACATCTATATATTTTCAACTTCAGGCAATTATGTGAGGGGAAAGAAAAACAAATCCCGCTGAGACTGAGAAAACTACAGAGCCTTTGAAAGGAAATTTATGGAGTCATCATTGCTGTTTCCAACCCCTCGGACAGAGAAGGAAGAGCTCAGCTGTTCTCTGCTGCAGCTGCACCTTGATTGTCTTGATGAAATGTCTGAGGCACGGGTCTGGGTGTGGAGGACCGTCAGTTATTGATCATCTGCCAGCACACAGAGTTCCTGTCACTATGGCAACAACGGTGTTGGCTGTAAATTAAGCTCATTTTAAAAACAAGGGAACAATGGGGTGAAGTCTCTTCCTTGTTCCTACATCCTTAACCTATTTTCTCTTCAAATAAAGCCTCTTTTGTTTGAGTGAGGGGAAAAGAAGGCGGAAAAAAAGAGACATGCCCTCATGGAACCGGGACCCCCCCCTTCAAAAGCAGTAAGATACAGAAATGTGGCGTAACAGACATTAACAAATAGGCCCCTATTCCCCCATGTAAGATGGATGAGACAGACCCACGCTGGTAGTGCAGATGGATCTCAGGAAGACTGTACGTGTGTGCGTGTGAGACTCAACACAACCGATACAAAAGGTCTCGGTCTCTTAGACTGAATGTACAAGAGCCGTATGCAAACCTCCAAAACAATCATTCTGAACTCAATGTAAACATACAGTAGAACATTGTTATTGAAGGACGTTCTTTCGCATCGACGTCTACGCAAAGTGAAACAAGAGCAAACAATCACAAACAACACATCCAAAGGCTAATCAACGCACACACAAAAAACAACAGCAAACGCACATTGGGGTTTTGCGTTCAAAGACACAATTTCCATGAGGCAAGGCAGCACTACTACATCACAGAAGCGAGGAGCAAAATAAAATGTAAAAACGGGATCACCATCTGACACCCAGTTGTCTTACCAGTCATCCTCTGCAAAACTACCCTCCTCAGCCTCAGGGACGTGGCTGTTGGAGAGAGAACGACCTTATTGACACGGTCTATTGGGAACATGTACAGACTGGTTGGACTAAAGATGGGTTTGTTTATGGGTGCTGGAGTATGAGGGGTCAGATGCCGGGGAGGACAGGAGTGGAGGTGTTGTAGTTGGGCGGTGAGCGGTTGATTATGACAAGTCCCCTATTCCTTTGTAAATGGTGCCAATAGATTAATAAAAACAAAAAGAGGTTCTTTTGTTACTTCAGTTTGCAGGCTGGATCAACGTCATCACACGTGGTAACATGAGACACGACTGGCAAACCATGCTAATATAACCAGGGACATAAAACATATAAGGTATTAAACAAAGGACAAATTGTCAAATGTTGCAGGAGAAATTTGAGATAAAACGTCTAAAACAAGAAAGCCAGAAATAAACAGGAGGGACAGACCGAATATTTGAGAATCATCTTCTCATAGTAAGAAAGACGCCTTCCCCTCTCGTTCATCATCATCATCATCATCAGGCAACAGCAGTGAATGTGTATATTTTAAAAAGGCCGCCATGAAAACCACAGTGTTGGAAACTAAATGTGGTCGGAGGGCACACTGCTCTAAAACAAGGCAACAAATGATTTTGACGTCTCTGCTCTGGCAGACTAACTGCAGTGCAGCGCTTTGTTAAGTGTACGCAGCCGAGCAGACATGCTCCGCTCAACATTACGGCGCTCCACTTTTTAAAATGACTGTTTGATTCCTGCTGCGCGCGCCCTCAGTGGGGCGACGCCGATCTGCATCAACAAACCAGTCCATCTGTATGTACGTACCGGGCTACACTTTGCTATCACAAATTGCCTAAAAAAATAAAAATAAAAAAGATATTTCTGTTTTTGTTGTCAGTCAAGTCCATTTAAAACAATGTGTCCCCTAAACTCCAAACCCACAAGACACCCACAAGGATTCTGGGAATCTTTCCTTGAGGACTCCAATCCAGTGGAATTAATTATTGCCTACACCCTTGGGGTTGGCTTTATTAATTACAGCAGCACTTAATTTATGGTAGGGACACATGCCATAAATTAAGTGCTGCTGTAGGGTGGGTGGGTGGGGGGGTGCTGGTGATCTTGAAATTGTTAAATCCTCATTTGCACTCAAATGCCGACATGGTTTGCACACATCTATACGACAGCATCCTGAAGTAGAGTCAGATGTTTAAGATGCTGTCCCTTTGGATCAAGTGAACTAAAATCACAGCTGAAGAAGCACACAATGCTTTAATTCCAGAGGCAGAGAAAAGTTAGTAGGTGAAGTTGAAACAAATTGGTTCGCAGCTACTTTCCTCCATATTGGATGCATCTGCTGTAAGGACGGGAAAGAAGTAACTGTTGGGTGAAATTATGTGTTGATATCATTAAATATATATTATAGGGTACAAACTAGAAAATCCCAAACCGGATTAAGAACCTGCATGAGTGTTGTAGTCTCAACCATGATTATGAGTAATCATTCTTTTTTTCAATAATAATGTCTTATTTTGGCTTCTAAAACCTTGATTGCCACTAATATGTGACGAAAAACATTTATATACAACACTCGGGTTTAGAGATGTTGTCTTTGATGAGGAAATAAAAAAGTCTTAAAAAAAAACACAGATAAATGTTAAGTGGAAAAAAAACATATTTGGTAATGTCCTTTTGAAGGAAGTGTAAAATCAAGACAGAACGCTGCAGTGGATTTACATTAATGGTACAGTTAACATTGTTATTGTTTAGTGAACTAGAAATACAGAAATACAACAATGACCTGCACGTTAAACAGCTTCGGATTCTAATCAGACTCTTATTTCGGTCACCCAGAAGATAAAGTGCAGAGCAAATTACAGCATCATCAAAACAGCATCGCCTCATTAAACCTTCCTCTTCTGCTATGAAACACTTATGCATATTTATCGGTTGCAGAAAAGGGAATCCTCGTTCCAGAGGATCAAAGGAAAACATCTTTACTTGGGATAAAGGAGCGCAACTGCTGCCAAACCGCAGTCTGATGACTTGCAGGATTAACCCAATTAAATCACCAGAAAAAAAGGAGGAGGACATTCTGGAGCCCAAAACACCCCAAAAATAGCACCTGTGCCTTTAACCAGCAATAGTTTACATATACATATATATTGTATATAAGCACTGATCCGGTAGAAATAACATCTTTAACATGAACTTTATCTCTTCTGAAAGCGACTGTTTGTGACCCGGGGATTGACAATGAGACGTCATGGCTAGCAGTCATAATGAGAGCTTCAGTACAGACAACTGCACATAAAACACGCTTTTGTCCTTCAGCCTGCACTTCAATCAATCAAGCTTTTAATTGAATCCTAACGGGATTAATCATGTACGGTCACGCCTGCACTTGCTTTGGTTCTGTGAGGAAAGATCTGCTCTCCCACTTGTTTTGCATCCACTGAGGCTGATCATCTATGCGCTAAAATGGAATGAGTATATTCAGGGGAAATAACATTAAGAGCTGATTTATTGAAATGTTCAAATATAATTCAATGTGCTTTTATGTCAGTGGAGCCGAGGGAAAAGTTCACGTGGACAGCGAATTTGGACTAAACTGAAAATATTCTTATGGATGACTTGTTTTAAGTTTTACACCTTGTAAGAAAACCAGTGAAATGTATTTCCAGTTTTCAAAAAACATAACATGTTGGACCTGAGCCTTTGAAGAGTTAAGAGCCTTTACTTGCTTAAGCGTCGGCCTGCATTTTATTTATAGTTTATGTCGAGAGGAGCACTGATGCAGCTGCTAATGACAAGGCAAGGGGGGGGTGGAGAGAGACCGAGACGCCAGCTGTACTGTGATGCACACTCTGCATTTTATGAATGTGATGGGGGAAGCGACTGTAGAGGATGCATAGAGGGGAGCGAGGGGAAACACAAAGGTGTGAACGTTACCCGTAGGCCACGCCGGCGACGCTGCACTTTTTGAACTGCATCACGTTGCAGGTCAGGGTTCCCGTCTTATCAGAGAAAATGTACTTCACCTGTATGGGGTGGAGGCAGACCGAGTGAGCGTTTCATTCTAAAGCAGAGGCGTACCTTTTGGGTGAGCATTGGCATAATGCGCCGTTTACCTGGCCGAGTTCTTCGTTCAGGTTGGAGGTGCGAGCCATGGCGGGTGTGTTGGTGGGCTCGTACAGCATGTCTGTGTCCTGAAACCAACAATGAAGAACTGGGAGGGTAAATACTAGGGGTGTAACGATTCATCCACTGAATCGATTAATCGATTTATATTCCTGCGATCCAACTGAATCGATCGGTGCTCCGCAAAATCGGCATTCCGGACGACATATATCGATTACAAATTGATTGAAATGGTACATAATCGATTTGTATCGATACTTGGAAACTGCAAATTGGATTTAAGCACAAAAGGGCCTCAAAATAACTAAAACTAAATAAAATGAGGATGTGAAAGTGCTCTGTGGAGTTAAAAGGAACCTCAATCGGATGATAACTAGTTCATTACTATGAGCAACTTCCTTCAAATACAAGTAAAGATTTGACAGTAATAGAGAAGTCAAAATATACTCCGCTACAGATATGTCTGTTTCGGTAACCATGCAAGGTTACTTTTCTCTTTAAAGTCACCTAACTTGTTTAGCAAAAATACTGCATCCATAATTTATTTTCATTGAGTAAATTGCTTCAACTCACCCAGTTGATGAAAAAGGCTTGGATGAACTTGATAACCTCCAGCGTGACCAGGAGACTGATGGGGATCAGGTTGTTGAACAGGATGATGAAGGTGAGGAAGTTGAGGCCAAAGTTAGCTGCTCCGCCATCTGATCAGGGGACGAGTTTTGGAAACAAGGAAGTGATACAGAAGGAGACTCATTAGTGCAGGTTCATAACTATCCGTTTGTCAAATGAAATGCCCAGAGCTACTTCCAGCCAACAACCGACTTTATCCCAACCCAAAGAATGTTTTGGGCTAACGTCGGCCATTTGCTGGAATTAACCATTTCTTCCACCCAACCTCAACCTCTTACAACCGATTAACAGTCCAATTGAATGTCCCAAAGATTCAAAGTAGCGAACAGGGACTGAGGTATCTTGAATGTCACTAGTGTCACAGCAGCAGCCTTGGCATCCAGCATGATCCAGGCAATGAGGTCCACAAAGCACTATGCAAAATGGTGTTGGTCACCCCTCCTCCCCCATCCCGAACAATTGGCAAGGATCAACATGTAACCCCACTGACACCAAACATGAAAACAGGAGGGATGTGATTTACCTTTCCTCAGCTTGCAGGAGGCGCAAATGTTACCTTCCTTAACCCAAGCCTTGATCTTAGCATTGCGGTTGAGAGGGACAGCCCTTCCCCATGACAGAACGATTGCAAAACAAAAAACTGGATGGCAGAATGAAAGCTACTGCTACAACAACACACATGGGAGGGATTCTTTTTTTTTTTTCTTTCAGACGTGGTGGGGAAGACAAACGTATTGGATGCTCTCAAGACAAAGGAGGGAGATTCAGTCCATAGCACATTCTCAACCAACAAGGAGTGGAAAAGAGGGGGTGGATTATGCCAGCGAGGAAGTTTGGGTGTTAATGATGATCACCTCATGTCACTTATGTCTAGTAGCCAGCTTGTTATGTGATGTTAAGCATGTTTTCTGCTATCAGATGAGACAGGGATACTGTGTTGGATCAGTAGAGTCATTAAAGAAATACAAATCAAACCATAGCAAACCAAGACATGCACCAGTCACACAAGTGCAAAAGTACATCAGATGCCTTGTCTTTAATAAAAGGTCACTGTAATGTAGGAGCAATATTACCATAAGATGTTGCAACCAAGCATCATACGGATACAAGATAAGATTAATCCAAAGCAACTTGTTGCAGGAGTTGGACTGTAAATTGTTGGGGTTTTAACAATTCTTAGAAAAATATATATTTTGTTTGGTGTGGCACATGTACATTACAGTGAAAAGACCACACCTACACGGCATTATGCTCAAAAGCAGGACCAGAAAAAAATGTAAATAAAATCATGCCGTCAAATAACACATCAGCAGTTTGCTAACAGAGATAGTCAGCACAAAGTCAATGATATGGTGATAAATGCACAGCTACCCACAGAAACTGACTGAGTAAACAGCAGCAGGTGGCATGAATGCATAACAAACAACTGTTTTTGCACTCAATCTGCATCAAGTTAAGTTGTCAGACTGTATAGGCTTAATGCCGGGGATGACCTGTGTCAGCACTCTGCAGCGGGTCAAAGTCAAATGAATTACTCACCAGGCATGCACAACCGCAGGCCCCTGTGACATACAGCCCGGGAAGCGTAGCGGCCTAAAACTGACTCTTCTGTTCACGTCTGCATTTAACTTCCAAATGTTGGTAAGTGAGTGGAATTACAATCATTTTAGTAAACAAAATGTCAGAGATTTGACAATCTCCCCACCTCCCTCTTTTGTCACTGGTTGGATAATATGCACTGGACAGAGTCTCAACAACTCCTAATGGAAGTACAATCAGTCTCAAGATGGAGGTTTGCCTTATGACTTACACCCCCCCCACCCTCCCCCAATCGGTGTGATAGAGGGTCTTTTGGATGTGGGCTTTAATGAATCGGACGGCACGGTTGTAACCAATAGAAGCCAATGCAACGTTTCCTAAAAGGGGGCAGTGCAAGTCGTAGTGCAAGCTTAGTTTGACCAGGGCACAACCTCTCCTACGAAGGCCTATCGAGGCACAAAGTAATGGCCGGCGCGTCACGATAATCACTTTGCATACCAGGTTCAGAGCTTCATCTCAACGGAAAGATCAGGGGTTTTGTGTGTTGTTTTAACGTCTGTGATAGTACCTAAAAATGTCATATATAAAAGGCCGGAGATTACATGTATAAAAACTAAATGGTCTGTCCATGTCCTTTGAAAGATCCAGACGAGAAAAGAAAGCGGCAGAGGCATTTAGAAAATGTCAGCGCTCGCCCCTTGGGTTGCACTACATGTTGTGTTGGCGCATAAAACCTTCCTGCTATCAAAAGCTCCTCGAGTACAACCTCATCTCCCCGGCAGTCAAAGCAAATGCGCCTGTTCATGTATTCTAAAGAATTGGGGGTGGGGAACCAAAAAACGAGATGGGGGGGTCTGAAGCTTGGGAACTGCAAAGTGTTTAACGTGGCACAAAAAAAAAAAGAATGGAGGAAAAGTGAGACACTGTGTGCATCAGGCACTGAAAATAACTAGACGAAAGTATAAGAGAGCTGGAGGGGAAAAACCTATTGTTGGATCCCTGGTATGTGCTTGTCCATGGCATGGGCCCTTACAAAGTAGGGCAACCATATAGGGGGCGAGGGTAGGGGGCTTCATTTGCTTAGCAAAGGCAGAGCTTCAGTAAAGGGTTAGTAAGGGAAGGTCATTCACGGATGGCCAAGGCTTTTAAATGGTTGTTACCTGGAGCTGTTAAAAAAACGACAACAAAGAAAACAACAAAATCAAACAGAACATTAGAAAGGAACAAAAAAGTACAGCAGCGCAGTGATATTCAACCATTTCTTTTCTTCACTCAAACTCATTCACAACACATCTATGCATGTCACAGCTGTCTTTTCTCAGTTAACAGGGAATTCACTTATTCCCACATTGCCACATATTTCACTTGTAATGCGAAACATAGTTTAACTGAGGCAACATAAAAACGACACAACACATACCAGCATTTACGAACTTAAAATGACAAAGAAATAAGCTGATATGGACAAGTGAGACAAAATATGTGGACTAAGAGGTGCAGCGTGTGCTGTTGAGACTCTTACAGTTGAGATCCATGTACCAGGCATCATTGCCGTACTGGTACTTCCAGATGGTTTGGCCGATGGAGCAGACCAGAGAGATGGCCAGCAGGCAGCCGAACAGCACCAGGATCTGGAAGTTGGTGATGCGCTCCACGTTGGACAGCTTCAAAGGAGGCCGAGTGGAATTCTGGGTAACAGAGGACAAGATAGTTGCGGTAAGTATGAATGCACAAAATGCTTTTATTAAATGTACCAATTCAGTAGACTGAGCATTTATTTTCTGTCTTATTTTATAACCGTTAATAAAACGGTATACGTTGTGGAAATATGCTTTACCTGCATGAGCTTTGTGTCGTGTCCGGTGTAGACCACCACACCATGCACCCACTGAGTGTTCCTCAGCTGGGCTCCTCTCAGTAGGATCTGGTCTGGACCCAGGGACATTGTACTGTAGCAAGAAACATCAGTGCCGTCACTACCTTCTTTAACGAGCCAACATGCTGCCTCTCAAGCTGCTCAGGCCTGTTTGTTAACGAATACCTGGCTCGTTAAGCATCTCGTCCATTACTTTATTTAGAATACATAAATAGTAAGATTTCTTATAAATATGTCAACACTAAAAATAACCATGATTCCATTGATATTACAACACTAAATGAGCTTTACCTACAAGCGAGTTATCACACGAATATTACAGAACTAAAATATTAGTATTCTGTGATGATATTTAATAATATAATATTTCTTCACGTAATTTATAAAACTATCAATTTGCGTGTTTCACATAAATCACATTTCCATTGACAGGTAAATAAACTCTTACTTATTATTCAATTTGCAAAGCTGAAACAAGTTGTAAAGTTGTAATGTAGTTATAAACTGCATCCAGCCCTTAAGGATGTGATGTTTTAAGTTTATATTCGGGGTAAAATTTCCCTCATTACTCCAAACTCCTAGAATAAAGCCATGGTATCCTAAAAGAAGGCAAGGATGCATTTTCTCTATAATGGCAAAACTTTCAAACAAATGTCTAATCAAATTAAACAGAGACAAGTTCCTCCATTTATTCAGGAGAGAGATCAAATAGCCCCTAGAACCTCAGTGTGAACGGATACTCGCTCTGGCCTATTGGGTCGGTAAGTGGAGCAGTCGAGCCTCGCATTAGGAGCCCACCTGTGTCCATCCATGCGGATGTTCCCGACAAACTCGTACAGGTGGCGGTTCGGGCTCTCGCACTCCATCCGCCCAGAGATGCGCATCAGGCTGTCGATGTCCTTTATGTCGGCCGTCATTTGGAGGCCCTGGTGAGGTCATCACAGCAACGTTATAGCAGTGTCTCTATTGTTGTGGTCTTTAATCAATTTGGGCTGAAGACATGCAGAGGACTTCCCTTTGTTTACATTAGGAAAAATAAAAAAAAGACATGTCACCTGTCTGATTTTCAGGTTTGTTTCTCCATCCAAGTTGGATGTTTCGATGTAGCACATACCCTGTGGTTCACTGCAGTGGGGGAGGGGGGAGAACATTTATTAATACTACGGCAACTGCTATTCATTCAAATATCACATCATATCTCACTTTAACTGTTCATTAGCATGTACGATAAGAATTTGGATAATAAGACAACAGGTATTGATTGACAGTTTCAACCTGGACCTAGTTTCGTCGACTGTGGAAGCGTGACAATGTCTGCTTGTTGCCAAAATAAATCCCAGGCCCCTTCCTGCCTTAAGAGTGTAAAATAAACCACATATCTTCTGTTTGGTAGTGATGCTTGTTCTCTGACCTGGACGACAGTATGACGAGGTCAGCCGGGAGGTGATCCCCATTTGCAGCTCTGACTACTTCCCCAACAGCCACCTGTTGTGACCAACCACAGCCCAGCAGAGGGCGAAAGGGGAGGGGAGGGGGCAGTTGTTCACGCAGGGGGATAGGAGAAGATAAGGTTAAGGGAATTAAAATAAAATCAAAGGAGGGATGGAGATGAAGACAGAAAATGCATAAGGAGAGAGAGGGAGAGAAATGAGAAGAGCACAATGATCAGTCTCCAATGATCCGGTTGATCATCTGTTCCTCTTTTCACAAAATCAGCTTCACAAACATGATATGGTGAAGCTGATGATAAAGATACTTAGAGTTGTACTAAAAATTAACAATGTATTCATTATCAAAGGTGCACAAATCAAAACGCTGATTAATAACAACCTAGTGGTATATTCGGCAAAAGAAAATGAACAAAAACATGTAACATCACTTTGGCCTCACTCTATCCGCCCTGAAAGAGTAACGAGTTAAAGAAGTCTGGAGACCAAGCAGAAACTTGTGAGAGAAGCCACATTTACAATATGCATGATGAAGATGTAAAAGGTATCAATTATTTAAAACTAGCCTTTTCAGAGAGCCTTTATGTGTGTGTATATCACACACACACACACACACACACACACACACACACACACACTTTCCCTCTGCATGAACCAAGTCAATGTGCGACTCAGGAGCTTTGTTAGACAATATCTTATTTATAGAAACTGGGCCATATGTAATAGTCAATTCATTTTTGTTGAATCTTATCATCTGGAGAAACTGTTCCAACCACAGTAATAAAACAGTGTCATTGTGAGTGAAGAGAGGAAGCCTCTCTTTGTCCTCCAGCAGTCAGAGGATGTGCATACATGCACAGTGTGAGAGCTTTCGCAAAATTGAAAACTGCACCAAAAATAGCGGAATCAGCTATAGTTAAATTAAATGGGAGCTGGTGGAAAGGCGACATACCTTCTCCCAGTGAACGATCTCCCAGGCACCGTTCCTCAGTACTGTGGTAAGAAGAGAGAAATAGGAAGTGACAAAGACGTATTATTAATAGCAGGTATCAGGTTGTTACGGCTGGCTTACTTGTTGGCAACGTAAATACTTCTACATGTATGC
Source organism: Gasterosteus aculeatus (assembly GCF_964276395.1). Taxonomy (NCBI): domain Eukaryota; kingdom Metazoa; phylum Chordata; class Actinopteri; order Perciformes; family Gasterosteidae; genus Gasterosteus; species Gasterosteus aculeatus. The sequence goes on from NC_135691.1 coordinate 8,042,857, forward strand.
ATGGTATGTCTTCTTGTGAAACAATCAACTCTAATTGAAAAAAAGAAAATATTTTGTGTACCTTGACATTCCTTTTTGTTGACAACACTGTCGGCATTGTGGCGTTTCTGAGAGGAAGAAAAAAATACAAATATTCTCATATGAATTTACATTAATTAAAACTTAGCGACAAACCAACATTACAAAAGCCAAACATTCTTTGAATTCATAGGAGGAAATGGACAATTCTTTACTCGCTAACTAGCTACAGGGAGAGGGAGAGACGGATTTGTCAAAGGCAATATTTATACGCTGAGAAAGATTACACCTTTGCAGTGACTGTGGAGTTTAAGTGAATATTGTCACTAAGACCACACAGACTCATAATGCAGTGTGGTATTTGAGTAAAGCACCCAACGCCCCCATGTACCATGACAGCAGAGAGTTTGTACTGGTGACTGCAATAGGAATCCAATAATCTCAGTAATTTTGGTGATTAACTCAAACCTTTGTAACAGCTTACAGAGAAAATAAAAAAAAAAACTGGACCTCTAAGATGAAAAACCTCAGAACAGCTACTACATGGACCATGCGGTAAAATCTTCCTGTCTCCTCATCAGTCATCCTCATTACTCATCCTTGAGTTACCCGACTGCCCAACAGGAGGAAAAGCCAGGATTAAAGCCGTGGTGTGAAGTTTATCACATGGGGAAGCTCTGCAAAGCTTCTGCTTTTTTTTTTTCAAAGAAAACACTAACTACTTCAAACAAGTACAAAAAAAGGCTCTGAATCCTTGATGCACCTTTAACACACCACCAAGCAGTAGTGTACTGTACATTAAATTAGCATTAACATACAGACTTACAAGTGTCCCATATGAGCTGTGTATGACCGCATCAAAATACTCATCAGCGGGATCATTTCCCCTGACGTCCATCTCGTCTGCTGAACAGTCATGCAATCAACTGCGACTTAGACGGATGATTCCAAGGGACAGCTTGTCAACTAGCATCACGCTGAGTAATAATATGTTGCCGAGTCTGTCTCATAGAAATAATCACTGTGTTTTACAATGTGGCTCCTCAAAGCAACATGTGCTATACTCGATTAGTGAGGAGAGGACAAATCACGTTCCCGCTAAGAATCTGTTTACTTTGAAGATCCATTCAAAATTAGCCAAATTCGGAGTTAATTTAAGGGTAATTTGGGTAATTTAGCTCACTCTACTGTACATAGCGGGAGGGAAACAAAAGACTACGTGCTGCCGACTGAGAAATTAGAGGAGCGGATGGTTTGTTGCATCAATACACAGCTGCTTATAGAGGAGAGGTATTCACTCACTCCACTTAGCCAGAGTTCTCCCGTGAGCTCTGAACTGAAGCTAGCCACCTTATAGTCTCACTCACTCTGTCTAATTCTGCAGCTGCTATTCCCCAGTCATGTCATTGTCTAGATATTATATATAGTCTCTCTGAAAAACAATGATTTTAAAGCTTCAGTTCCCCTGCACATTAGTCTCCATTCACTCTCTCTGATTTTATATTCCTGTGTTTGATACTTCAAATCCATCTGCTACTAACCAACAGGATCTAATTTGTTTTAATATCTGATGTCGGCCATATCATCTGCGGAGAGAATCATTTTTGTTGCTGCTGTTAATATTGCTTATTGAGTAGAATTCTAAAAAAAGGTTTTGTTTTGTTTGTCATGTGTTTGTTGAGAGACAACTGGGCTACAACTGAATTTTGTTGTGGATCACAGTGTTGCATAATGACGATAAGTTATCCGTGGACATTGATTTAGAAAAGTGTGGTTCCATTTAGACCATAAGGGAGCATATTCTTTAGGGCAGGCTCTCTGTGATTGACAGTTCACATCGTCAAGTCACTCGTCAACATTCAAAACATTGTAACTTCCGTTGATGGGTTGCAATAAAAAAACAAAATGAAATGTCAAAACGGCAGTCCACTCCGCAATGTGCAGTGACTACGTCCACTTCTATACAGTCTGTGCGACAACGTATCTCCTAAAAGTGTAGAAGTGGACCCGTATTCATATAGCTTACTCCACTACTATTCCTGCATTTACCCAGCTCACATTCTCCCTGCTTGTGCCTCTCTGCCTCCTTCTGTCCCAAGAGAAAAGGAGATGTGCTGCATGTAGATGATGCGTGTGTAATCACAGTGCAGTGGAAGGCGTGCAGCACGCAGAGGTTATGCGTAAATATGCGGCATCAGGCCTCTGTGGACTTTAGAGCATCTGCAATGTTGGCTTTGTTAACCTGCTGATATGGCTTCCAACGACGTGATGCAGTAGTGAAGCGGGGTTGAATGTGCAAAATACTGGACTCTTAGACATTATAAGGAGTGTGCATGGACGGTGGTGCCAAACGCAGCGTCCAAACCAGGTGTTAACCCTGTTCGCACCTTTGCCGTAATCTGCGAATGGAGTGCTCAGTCTTTCATGCATTACTTTTAAATCACAGAAACATGGTTTTGTTTGCACCAAATACATTTCTTATTTACAGTATTGAGATTACAAATGATATTTCAACCACGCAGCTTGAGTCAACTGCAGCAACGAGGGAAGATACTCGCCGTACAGTGCGTGATTCATGAAACTACAGGTAGTACTGGCCTGTCAGGTCAACCTGTGAGGGACAGCGCAGTGCAGGGAACAGACGTGTGTGTGCGTGTGTGTGTGTGTGTGTGTGTGTGCGTGCGCGCGCGCAGGTGACCTTCAACAATAAAAACAGAGTCATCACCACTCCGTTCCCATGTTCTTCTACAACAGGCCGAGAGAGAGAGAGAAAGTGCTGTGCTGGTCCCCTCAGCCCTCGATAGAGGCTGATCGCATAGAGTAACTGTCCACTGGGACCTGCATATAGAGGATCGCATTGCAGGGTCACTGCAATAGAGTACAATGCAACAATCCCTCACTCAGCCCAGAAGGGCCTGCCGTCAATTATTCACAAACACAAACATAAGTGGAAGCCCTTAACGTACCAATGGACAAGAATGGAGGCAAGTAAACTAATCCCCAATGCCCAAATCAATCCATCTTATTACATAGATTGCGCAACCCTTTGTCGGGCATCTGCTCAACAGTTCAAACTCATTCGAGCGGCAGGCAGTTGTTTTGTTGTGTCTTTGTGCGTGAGCATCCAGTATCTGGGTTAATTGACTCAATTAGTACCATGCAGCAGACCCAGCTGTGACCTCTGAAATGTGCGTGTGCATGTCTGTGTGAGATTGGGAGTGTATGTCTAGGAGGATCCTCAAGTGGTCGTATTCATTACCATCAGTTTACGACTCAGCACTCCGAACATACTTGAGACAAAACAACAACAAAAAAAAGTCTCTCCAAGTCAAGAGAACTTGAAAAGGTAGAAAAACATTCTAAGAGAAATACATTTCCTTCATATATGACAATATACTTTTGATATATATTCTCTTTTGAAAATTTGAATCTTTCTAAACTCTACTACCTATAACCATGTATTTCTCCATTTCATTTGTAACGACCATAATGTGATATGATGCAAAAATAAAGCTTCAAACTTTTTTTGACTGGCTTTTTATATCAGACAACTGAGGGATCAAGCTGACGAGTAATTGTCTTAATTCCTGCAGCAACAACGTTTTGTTGTAACGGCTGTCGGGTAATTTCACGTTGAAGACAACCTCCTCTGACAATCCCTCTTACAAGATGATAAACCATAGTGTACTTTGGGGTTTGAACTAGAATCCGAGTAGAACTTCCTCACAGCAAGAGGGATTGGAAACAAACATTAGACTTGGAATAGAATAAGATCTTACCAGATCCTCAATGAACTCCTTGACGGCAGCCACCACCAGAATGAAAAGCAGCGGCACCAGTGTGGTCCAGCGACCCGTTGGAGACACATCTGGGATTTGCTAAATGAGACATTTCAAAAATAAAAAAAGAGATAAGAACATTGCAGACTACGATTTCATCGTACTCTCGTGCCTCAAAACCTCCACCAGCTTTGTGCCGCTCATTTGCAAGTTTAACGTGGTTGATAATTATCTTAGCGGATGTCCGAGACCCCTGTAAATCCCCACCAGCATCACACATGCAGGCTCCCATTTTCAAGGGGAAATATCCAGAACAAACAACTTTCTTGGCACAATGATAATGACCTCCTTACCCCTGACTATTTTAAGAGTTTCAAAATGAATAGTCAAACGCCAGCGTAATTAAAGCCAGAGCGAGGGCCACAGGAGATCAGCAATGTTATGTCGCTTCAAGGAAACTCGAGCGAAATGGATCTCCCGTCTCCCTCAGGTGCACGGACGTTTTATTCAAGGTCACAACATCGACAGGACAGGTAATGAAGATTCACACTGGCTGTTATTCAAAAGGAGCTACTTCAAGGTCACCAGAGAGAGGTTTGTCCCGCCTCAAAGCGCTCGTTAGCGAAGGGGAGTCGGTCAGCACGTTTACAGGTAAACACAGAATCTCAATGCACTCTTCCCTCACTCCTCATTGGATCTTTTCCACAAAGCTTTGGAACCACTGAGGGACGAATTTTTTTATTATCATATAGTAAAGTTGTTGGTTGAAGTGTTCTGAAAAAGGGGATTAATGCTGTAAGCAGGTAAACTTTCTCAAGGCTAGAAAGCTTCTGTTCTGTCCAGAACCGCACCAGTGCAGCTAAAATCTTTAGTTGAACAGTAATCCAAAACACGAGCAGAGCCAATAGTCAGCCCCTCCTCACCCCGCGTCACACTTAGTAAGGCACAGTGCGGTTTCTTCACTGCCGTGTAGTAGTAAAGACAGAGTCAAGGAACACAATATAGTCCATGGCACCTCATGCATCTCCAAGGCATGTAACATACATTTAAGCGTGTTACGCCTGCAAGCAAATCTAGTTTCCCTTTAAAGGAGCAGCACATATTACATCATGTATTATTCATTACATTGTTAGAGAGAGTGTGTATATGGAATTACAGACGTGACCTTTGGAGATTGTGTGAAGGTCGAAGCAAATAGTCTAGAAAAATACCCAACTTGCTCACTAATGAGAAGGGCCCTGATTTAATATTAGACTGTAGTTTCACAGCTATAGCGGCCTTTAAATGTCCCAGAAGAAGAGCAAACAGCACAACTTACCTGCAACAGTGCAATGAAGAGAAAGAAGGCATTGGCTGCCCTCCTGAACTGCGAGTAGAGGAACCGGGGAAGGAAGGTGAGGACGTTGTATTTGGCTGTGCTGAAGACGCCACCGGGCAGCCGACAAGGCCGTGGAGAGGAAGGAGACATAGAGAGGGAGATAAAAGGACGGACAGACAAATGGTTAGATGCAACAAAGATATATAAATATGAATAATATACCTTTCCCCCTCTCCCGTGCTCAAAAAGTGCCTTGTACTTTAAAGAGATGTGTCTGCGTTAGTGCGCGAGACTGATGAACAGCAAGAATCCATGATGATAAAGAATCATTAGGAGGAAGCAGGGAGCTGAGAGGGAGAGGGGGGGTTGACGGGGGGGGGGCAAAGAGCTGCTGGCAGAGATGAGCTCCGTTGCTTGTGCTGCAGTGTGGCCGGCTTCATTGGGCTTCATGAGGCTGGTGGAGCACTCAGCGGCCTGCGAGTCGGCCCACCGGCAGTCGGGTTCTACAGCTGTGCGAAAAAGGGCCGGCCACGAAAGGGCACACACGCCGCACACACGCTCCGTCACTGGCAGCGCTTCGCTCGCTCACGCGAGAGCCGTCACTAATACACGATCAGAGAAGCAGCCTCCAACTCTTCTAAAGGGGAGGGGGATGAGGGGGGGCAAAAGCATACGGCTGTAAACATGTTTCACTGCTGTTGGACTGATTCGTCTTTGCTGCATTTTTCACTTGTAGCACATTGGCTCACATCGAATTGAGTTCATAAAAAATGTAAGAGCGATTAGCCGTCGTTCCGGCGGCCTGGCAATGCGGAGCAGACCGCGGCGAGCGAAGGGGATGGAGTGAGGAAGAGGTGGGCCTGGTTTCTGACAGCAGTATAATGCAATACTGATTAAGGGTCAACAAAGGGTCAGCTTTGTTCATTCAACAGGGTCTGGTCTTTGGTCTAATTATTTCCGTTTCTCTGGAAAGATCTCTGGGTGACCTGTAAGCATCCAGTTTCACAGGGATTTACTGAACTGTTAAAACAAATACAGGCAAATTTGCATCAACGCTGACATACTGATGCTAACACTAATAATAATAATACGGGTGCCCCATCTCCTTTTTTTAATTTCCAAAAGAGAAATTCCGGTGTACAGATATATATTTTAAGAAGAAAGTCTAGATAGAAGGTCTGATCCGCTCCATTAAGGCTTGAAGCTTATCCGCGATGCTAAAATGGTAGGTTTAGGTTTTCTTCAGCAATCTTTGAGTCCCAGTTTTCACAAAACCAATTTCAAGCACGTGCTTTTGAAGTTGCACACCTTGGAATGAAGAGTACATTCAAAGCAAACTAATTCATGTAAATGTTTTTGTATTGGTAGTAGGGAAGTCTTGTAATCTTAATATTCTCATCTTTTACTTTTACATTTTAAAACGACAAACACACTATGTGCGTGTTTCTGAAAAGGCCTTAAGAGCATTTTACAAGTGAGCGTAGAGATAAACAGCACAAGGAGTTCTTTGAAAAGCTAAATGCTAAGTTATGCATTTTATTAACACATCTACGTATAGGCGGCTGTACATAATATGGAAATATAATGGATTACTGAATATCATAAAATGTGTTAATTATCATGAGAGGAAGTCCAAAGTTTCCCCTCATTCAGGAAAGATGTCGGCCCATTCAATGCACTCTTAGACCATTGTTACCATTTAGTCATTTCATGAGAACCAAGTTGGTGATCTGGTTTTCTATCATTGTGATGTACATATGAGCAGATCATTTTACTGATCAGTAAAGTCACAGTTAAAGTACGGTAGCCTTCAACCTGCCACACGTCGCCCCAAGGCCACAACACAGTAAAAGGACAGATAGCACAGCTTTAACTCCCTCCTAGAGATAGGCAAGGCAGGTATATCCAACAGAGTGGCCATTCAAAGACCAGATAGAAAGACCGATACAGCAAAATAAAAGGTGCAGACAAGCTTGTTGAAATTATAGACAATAGTATAACAATCTCATAAGATCTATTTATTCAAAGTTGTGAAGAAAAGAACCGTCTGCAGTTTAGTGTCAGTGGTTACAGGCGGGAAATATATTCTTCCCAAAGAGCTGATCCCAGCGTATTAGCACAAAGCCATTTCATCACATTTGGATTTACGTGTGCGTGCCACTGACGGACCAGGACTTGCTTACCACAATTTCTCCACTAATGGCAGCAATATGGTACCAGCGAACGCTTTGGTTTTGGTTTCAGTTAATACAAAGAAGTCATTGCTGGTGAAGCTGCAGTGTTAATCTAAAGACCCTTGCTTTATCATTTCTCTCTTTAAATGAGTTGGTCATCTCGCCTCTGGGATCATCTTTCTGCTTTCCACCTTATGTTTTCACTCCATTGTTGTGGGCTCACAGGGTAGTAGTATAAAGCTTATTCTACAGTTACTATACTAGAGAGAGTACTTCCTCCGCCGAGGTAGGGCCAGATAGAGAGCCGATTTATCACTCCGCTTAATGGATGATGATGGATCTTACATTTTATTTCCTGGAAGACGCCTGAGGGTCGAGGGAACATGAGATAATCACATCCTTTGTCCTACTCGCTGACAGAGATCCAGATCATAGGTCATGCTGCACCAATCAGCAGAACTTCCAATGCCCTCGATCACCACAACGGAAAAACTCCACAATACAGGAACAATTTCCTAATGTCCATTTTGGTTTGTCCTACAAAATACAACAAGATGCTTTTAAGTAAAAATGTGTTCCCGTTTCGGGTCTATCTCTTATTGAAAACACAAAATGAAGCCCTGACCTTTCCTCGGAGATTTAAACATTCACATTAGGCCGGATGAAGGCTATCACGATAAACAAGCTTGAAGCTCCCTGCACGGATCTGTGGGTTAACTTTACATAACGACGACGTGATCTTTCAAATGTAGGTTACAAAAAAAAAAAAATTGAATGTTCCACTGCTGGAATACAGTTAAGAACTAAGCTTTGTAAATGTGCTTTGAGATAAAAACTTTTGACAAAAAGCAATTGACAAATGGGTTGGAGTTTCCATTGATTTTGTAGGCTTATCCATATTTTTTTACCATGATTAATAATTGTGTTCATCAATATTAAGATCTTGATTATTTATCACAAAAATTAAATAATTTCTGGACAAAATATTCTCATTGCACTTAACAAACAGCACTGCTTTTATACCCAGTTACAGATTTTTGCATCAAAGTAAGAATACAAATATGGTTCTTCTTTTAACATACAGAATATTTCTTGGATCCTTGCTCGTCCACTCCTGTTTGCCATAGGAAGAGTTGTCAACATCTCTGCAATTAGTCACCTCCGCATTAGAAGCGGACCTTTCAGCAGTCGCGTACAGCTGAATAAACAACCCACAACAATCGGCGTGCAAGTGAGCGAGGACGCAGTCACACACGTGGGCATCGGTGTCCCTCCCCGGTAGCCACGCCGATAGTGGCAGCAAGCAGGACAGCGCTGCTTGTAAGGTTTGATTCAGCATTCATCACAGATGGATCTCCACAGCTCACTTTGCCACAGCAATCAATGTGCTTGATTCAATTTGATCTTTAAAACGGTTTAAAGTTTGATGGGCCCTCGAGGGAAATCACCAACATGAGGACGAATACAAGTTCAACAAAAGCCGCCTGTACGCCACTGTTCAAATAACGCTCTTAGAGCTCGGATACCCTTCGTAAAGTCAACTTTACACATTACAGTCTGAGCCGATCCGGTGCTGCAACGGACGTGGCTTGAATAGGAATCAACACGCAAGCTGTCAACCAGTTCCCTTTTGTGGTCAGAGGAGAGGCTGGTGACATTTCAACTCTAAAAACTGTGGTGAAAATACTCATTACACACATGCCTTACCTCTGTCCATTACTGAAACTACTATTTCATGTACAGCACCAGCTTTTGACTGAATGTCGGTCAGTGATTGCGAATAATGAGGATTTTTTTCTGCCTCATGTTGACCAATGCTTGTGTTTTCACAGCGTGATCTTCAGCCACAAAGGGTAACGATGTGATGTTGTCCTTTATTTTTCCAGTGGTGCGGGTGAATTAATGACCGCCTCCGGCGCGGTCACAAAAGTGGAATAAACTTTTATTTTCAAAATATGCAGAGGTGCTCTTTCACAGAAAAGGTTGTGTTTCTTAAACATCCGTGGTGCGATAACGCTCAGCCATCTGTGGGTGAGCGACCGATGTCGTCCTGAGAGTCGCCGGCTACACTCCACACGGGTTGATGAAGTAAAGTCTTGATTGTAAAAGGCTCATTAATAACCAGTTATTAAGCTCAACCAATAACATGCTACATAAGTATAAAAGAATCTTAAAATGGTCTTACAGTTGAGTAATTTAAAGAGTTGATGAAGTCAGCTCCTCTAACTCTCTCAGCTGCTTGTGTGCGTTATTTGTCCATACACAAAGCTGACCTTACAAACGGCAGCACTTTTCAATTATTCCTCCCGTTATGTTGTAGCTGCGTCTTTGGAAGCACACACACATCTCAAGTTGCTCATGCAGCAGGAATGCTAACGGTAATATTCCTTGACAGAGGGCGGCCTGAACCAACAAGGACGACCTTTAATGCTGGAAGCACTGCCCTCCTCAACGGGAGCAAGACCATAAAAAGGGCCAGTGTGGTTTATCAGGACTAAGGTGCTACTGGTGATGCAAGTCGTGGAGGTACTAATCTGATGGAGCAGTCAAGGTACCTGTAGAGTGGCGCTTTCTGTTGCCTTCAGTAACGCCTCCTCACGTAAAAAAAAGAAATAGAAACAGACTGTTTTAACTACGGGGTCTTGAATCTTAAGAAGGTTCAATACAAAGTATTTAAGGTCCAATATAATCTTGATCAGTGTGTGTTTTACTAGAAGCTTTTCTTCACAGCAGAGAAGGGCAGCGTAGAGTTCACAAAGTACGTCTCTTCCCTTCGTGCCAGATTTTTACAACATATGCTGAAAAAAAAGTCCTTTAGAATGGCTTCTGAATTGTCAAGATCGCTTGCTATCAGGACGTTCTCCCCAGGCTGACATTCAAGTTGCAGCCACAGAGTGCAGGCATGCTCTAATTCAACGGTTTCACTTGTGACCCTAAAGGTTAATGTGGGGTTACATGCAAAGTGGCAAGTTACGCTGCAGGTCACCATGAAAACTGAAGTGATGATGTCCTCTGGGGAACAAGACAAAAATAGCACAAATGGGGAATTTGAGAACACAACTTTGAGTGCATTTTTAAAGCTGATTGGATACAATATAATTGTATGTGACACGGGAGAAGCATATTTAAAGCACTTGATTTTAGATTGTAACTGCTGGGTGACTAGTGATGGCGTTGTGTGATCGATAAGCTTTACATTATACCAACATGACCTTGTCTTCATCATCGGTCATAAATCCCACTGAGGAAGCAGTCTTCTCTCAAGTTTGTCACCCTCATGGTTTAGGAGTAAAAAATGGAGGTACGTGGCGGTGGAGGAGCAGACCTTTGCGTTAACAGTTTTACCACATATAATTAGCTATTCTTAAATGCGTCATACAGTGATATTTGTCATCCTGTTTAACGCTTTTCCATAAATGCGGCAACTCCTTAGTACCTGACTCGATTGTTGCAGAACTTGGTGAACTGCGGCTGGTTGAGATATATCAGTCGTGCATCTTCTTGATCGGCTAAGGACGTCCTTTCTGTCGTGTCCTCCGTCTTTTCATATCCTGCAGCGTGAGAGAGACAAAAAGAAACAAAGTTCTGCCTTGAGCTAAAAACAGAATTACAATGAAAACGTTTCAAGTGTTGGAGTTGGAAAGTCCCTTAAAGGAAGTCTTTCAACACAGAGCAAAAACTGTGGATGTGACCTTGTAGCTTTATATGTCTTTCATATATACTTTATTGGGGCCGTTGGAAAATGTCTCATTATAAATACTGGCCAAAAAGATTTTACAACACCTGTATTTATTTAGTGTACATGATGCACATGAATGTTTGTTGTTTCATTGTATCAGCCTCCCATCACTAAAGCCTCACAAAGGAGACATTTGTAACTCTCCTTATGAGAATTACAAAGGATCAGGACACAGATCAAGAGCAATAGTCTAAATCTAACAGCAGTGCAACACTCAAAATATTATCTTATGGAGTTGGAAGGTGCTTGAGAATACATAGCAGTGGGATTGCCCAATGACCGGTTACTGAAAATAGCGCTCTCATTACCACCTCTGCATTCATATGACCCTGTTGTATAATAACAGAGGGAAAGGCTGCTTTACGTTAAAGAGACAGACTAATGCAAATTAATATTCCAACCTTTTGTCCGACAAAAGACACCAGCATCTTCCTCAATTTCAACATGTGTGTAAACAAACTGAACAAAGCTAAATGCATTCATAAAAAATGAATTTGAGGTAGGCAGAGAATTTAGGAAATGTCCATCGTCCAACCACACAAGAGACAGCTTCTAAAAACTTCCCGTCTATGATTGCATCCTGCTGACGTCAGCAGATATCTGAGGATCAGCCACACAATAGTTGTCATACGGCTCCAACACACTACAGGTACTGTAAACGGCCCGGATCAAACTGCACTTTGAAGTGATAATCCTTTCTCATCGACACAATGTCCACATTGACATCGATACCCAGTGACATGCAAAATTAAACGCATTAAAGTGCAGTGTATTCATTCATCAATCATCAACTAGTCTGCCTTTTTGACCTTTAAAAGGAAAATGAATGTTAAATTGCCAGAGGCCGCTATTCACTGCTGGAAGAAAAGCAATCAACAAACTCTCTTGGTCTCTTTGGGCGGTTAACGCTCTTTTTGTCCTCATCTTTGGAAGAGTCAGCACCGCTCTGCTCCCACCAGGTTGGACAAAGTGGGACGAAGCCACGAAGGCTGTAGTCGCACAGCAAACGAGGGCCGCCCGTGGCTCACAGAGATGCTTATGCAGGAAACGCATGAACAAAATTGTTCTTTTTTTGAAATTTTGGATTGGCAAGAGGCATTTCAGCGTCTCACTTTGAGGTCTGAAACAGCAGCGGTGGGCAGCGAACATGCCGCCTCTCCATGCTGGAGACAGCTGCTGCGTCATGGATAAAAGGATGTCCGGGGATGTTACTGGAATATCTTGAGCCTCTGGCTGCCGCTCACTGCAGTGCTGGACGGCGAAATGTAAACACACAAAAGGATCTCTCTGTTGGGCAGAGAATGAATCACAAACGTGCACAAGGACTCTTCCAACCTGTAATATGGTCCAACCCGTTAAACACATTTATACAAATGCTGGACTTTTTTCAAAGCCCTGGAAAGACTGTTCTCTTTTGATCATGTCATAAACATTCTGAAATATATTAAACACCATTTGGGATATTCTTATACCCATAAGTATTGTACCGATAGACATTACTGTTTGAATGGAAAGAATCACATAAGGCCGTAAAATTATCGTTTGGTAGAAGATCTCAGATTCTACATTTGGAAAACCTTTAAAATCAACACATAAAACTATTGCCAGCAAATAAAATAGGGCCTTGGTAAATATTACAGGGACCTTGCTTATTATTCAGACTTTAAAGTTAGGGTTGAGTCTTTAGACTTACTGTTCAGGGAGTCATTTAATCAGTTTGGCACTACCAACATGATCGGTTAGTCAAGCAAAAATAAAGATATTTTTACTTTGCGGCTACAAAAATGGAACGATTTATTCATCAATTTCTCATGAATAATTGTAGACTGAATGCATCTTTTGGACCATTGGTCAGACACTTGAGACAAGCTTTATGAAATTATTCAATATACAGTAAACAAATCATAATCTAACAGTGAATCAATGAGGAGCATAATTGCTAGTTTGCGCTACAGGCATTTTTTGCAGTTGCTGCAGTACCTGTTTTTAAGTGGGGTATTACTCCTTAACCTCTGTGTCATGCCAGTGACTGTCAACCACTTGAAGCAGAAATAACCCAGTTGACAGCAATCAAATCAAATTCAAATTCCCGAGGTTCACCCTGGTGGTTTTAATT